>NC_138301.1:22902500-23100000 GCF_965601325.2 Salmo salar
TTTAACTGCCCCTAATTTACCAATTTTTAGCTACAACTTCCAAGTCTGTTGGAGAGGATCAGCTTGACCAAAATAAGGTGTAGAAAAACTGATCTACAAATAGTATGCCCTGCCAAATTATAGTAAATAATAATATCACACGCACAACCAGGCATTGATTGATTGGAGACAGTGTCAATTAAATAACATTTCCTAGGATTTTCTACCTGCAGCAACACTACTGGATAAAGCTTGAAATACCAGTAAAAGGACAGTGCTTCCATTTCCATTATGTATAGTGTCACTGTATTTAGGATCCCCAGGATATTGAGTGTTTCCAGCAATGGCACAGATTCTGGTCACGGGTTGTCATGGGTCCGCTGTTAATAAAGAAACCATTTATTTTATTTCTGTAATGTTTATTTATATAGCAGTTATGTGGTCTTAGTTATGTAGGCGAAACTGAATTAAGTATTCATTGAAGAAGAGGAGCTGTTGTGTGTTTTATTCCGTCATTTCCTTTCTCTCCCAAGTCTGGACCCCGACAGTGATCCCCTCTGTATGCTTCTGCTCATTGACTTCCTCTCCCTGCGCTCACGAGAGTACAACTTTCTCCTCCGGCTATACCAGGATTGGGAGGTGAGACGAGTGTGTGCGCAAGATTTTCCCTGTGTGTGTGACCTCATACCAGTGTGTGTGTGATTTCTGTGTGTGTATTGTCTGATTCCTGTGTGTGTGTTTCCCAGGTGCACAGGAACCTGTCCCAGTTGCCAAACTTTGCCTTCTCTGTGGCTCTGAGCCACTTCCACCTGAGTCAGGAGGATCAGACTGAGTCAGAGGAGAGGGAAAGGCTCAAAGTCAAGGCTGACCTGCTGCTGCAGAACGCTCTCATCATGTTCCCTGGAGGTTAAAGTCACACACACACATACACACACGCACAGGCCTGAGAGGGACAGCCATCAGAATGTGTTCCACCATGGATGCTTATATAGAACACACACAGACACACACACACACACACACACACACACACACACACACACACACACTGAAAAGAGACCTATGCCTGATATGTTTGTTTGTGTGTTCCCCAGTGTTGATGCCTCTGTTGGACCTGTGCACAGTGCAGCCAGACGCTGCTGTATCGTCACATGACTTCTTTGGACCCAGAAGCCAGTTGGGGTAAAACATATGCTTCAACCGAGGCATCATGTCTCCCTGTCTGTCATGTCTTCCCTTTATGCACATCTTCTGTGTCAGTCAGCCTAATGGAATTGAATCATTATTTATTGGCCTGAAATTGTATTAGAGTGACAAATTGAATTGTTCCTTCCTCCCATCTCTTTCCCTCTTTCTAGGCAGTCTTCTGCCCTGGCTGAACTGGTGTCTCTGTACGTGGGGCGGACACACACCCTGTGGAGGGAGGGAGGGGTCCTGCTGTGGCTGGAGGAGTGTGTGAGGGAGGTGTTACGACGAGTCGACACTAAAGACCCTCTGGTGGAGGACTGCCAAAACAAGTAAGAGCCCCTTGGACTCTAGACCACTGGCATTATTACCTTTCCAACCGTCCAAACCGTTCCTCGTTACCCCATTCACCTCTATCCTGGAATTCACACTGAGTATTTCTGTTCAATAAGTAATATTCATTGATTCAGTGGAGCAATGTTCAGTGTGGATTCCAGGCTAGTTCACCTCCAACATTCCGAAGGTCTACTTACCCCTTGCACAGTTTACACATTTTGCAGCCTTAAAATGAAATACAAAAATAGATTACATCGTTTTTCTACCATTGTTCTCAACCTACTCTACATTTCCAACGTGAAAGAAAAATTATAGAACATTTTCCAAATTAATAAAATAAAAATAAGATGTCTGGATTGCATATGTCTTCACACCCCAGGGTTAATACTTGGTGGAAGCACATTTGGCTGAAAAAACATTTGGAATAGGAATCTACCAACTTTGAACAGATGTTAGGGCTACATATATCCATTGTTTTCTTTCCAAATTTGCTCAAGCTCAGTAAATTTGGTTGGAAGTCATTGATGGACAGCAATATTCAAACCTTGTCTCTGATTTTCAAGCAGATTTAAATTAGGACTGAGACTGGACCATTCAGGAACACTCAACACCTCTTGGAAAGCCATTCTGGTGCGCCTTTGGCATTACAAATACGGCATTACAATTTGTGTAATTGTCCTGCTGAAATATAAAACTCTATCCCAGGGTTATGTGTTCAGAAGACTGAGACAGGGTTTCCAATAACTTTTTATCTGGGCTTTGCTCCTTTCACATTTCTTTTGATCTTGACAAACTCCCCAGTCCCTGCAGGTGACAAGCATAACCATAACATGATGCTGCAAGCACATAACTTTGAAAATACAGAGGATAAACCACATTGCATTCACTCCACATATCTGACATGTATGACAAAGTGAAAAGAATGAAGCCTGTGGTACAGTCCACTTCAAATCATTCATTCTGTTTGCAACAAGGCCGTTAAGTAGTACTGGAAGACAACACGGCAAAGTATTGTGCTTTTTTGCCTGAATTAAAAACTACAGGCTTGGGTCCAATACAACACAACACAGAGTGAAACCCACAGTATTTTCAAGTATTGTGGTGGCAGCATCATGTTATGGGTATGCTTGTCACCGGCAGGGCTTTGAGAGTTTGTTAGGATCAAAAATAAATATCAAAGGAGCAAAGCCAAGGTAAAAAGTCTGAAAACCTAACCCTGGAATAAAATGTACACCCCCAAGCTCTCTAAGCCTACCCCTCAACCCCACCACCCAGTAGGATCCACCATTGTAGTCCAATCAATCATCTACCTTTGCCTCAAATGGGCCTTATCCACCAACATTTACTCTTAACTCCTCTTAACCCTTTCTCCTTCCCCTCGCTCATCCCTACTTAACCCTCTCCCACGTTGTCTCTCCTTTTCCTTCTCTCACCCCACATATCCCTTTATTTTTTCCCCCTCTCTCACCCTGCTTAACGGTCTCTCAATCGATTTCTCCGTTTCCCACTTGCACCTAGGCTGCCGAGGTTAGGGTCAGTGTTTGTACTGTATATCTGTTAACCCCATGTTAATCAGAGTCATCTGAATGACCCCTCACGAGTGGAGAAGGGAGAGGTTACATAGAGAGGTTACATAGAGAGGTTAAATAGAGAGGGGTCCTCCTGAAATGAGGCATATTGGCTTATGTCTCTTTTTATTTTATTATTATTATTAATATATATTTGTTGTACTTTTACCCCTTTTTTGTGATCCCGGCCAGCCAAACCCTCCCCTAACCCGGACGAAGCTGGGTCAATTGTGCGCCGCCTCATGGGTCTCCCGGTCACGGCTGGCTGTGACACAGCCTGGGATCGAACCCGGGGCTGTAGTTACGCCTCAAGCACTGCGGTGCAGTGCCTTAGACTGCTACACCACTTGGGAGGCCCTGGCCTATGTGTCTCTGACTTTGGTTTCCCCTCCTGTCTCCTCCACCCCCCTAGGAGGAAGCAGAGGTACCAGAGTGCCCCCCTGAACATCCATCGCCACGTCATCCTGTCTGAAATCAAAGAGGCCACCTCCACTCTACCGCTGGTGAGAGACTCAGACAACAGCCACTCTACTATACCCTGGTCACCAGTTCTGTTTCTGATTTAGCCCAGTCATCCATTGTCATGCTGTTTGTCGTTTGTTCAATCAGAAACAGATTTGGCAACCAGCTTTACTCTATTATTATGTCTGTGTCTCATATAGCACCCTATCCCCTTATATTGCATGACTTTTGACCAGCCATAACCCTGGTCAATAGTAGCACACAGTATATAGGGGAATAGAGTGACTAATCTAATCATAGTATAATTTTCTTACTGCTTTATCACATGATCATGAATAGTTGTATTCATTAATTCTGTACACTGTATTGTGGGGGGAAAAAGTATTTGATCCCCTGCTGATTTTGTACGTTTGCCCACTGATAAAGAAAGGATCAGTCTATAATTTGAATGGTAGGTTTATTTGAACAGTGAGAGACAGAATAACAACAACAAAAATCCAGAAAAACGCATGTCTGAAATGTTATAAGATTGTAGACATTTACATTTAAGTCATTTAGCAGACGCTCTTATCCAGAGCGACTTACAAATTGGTAGACCTACACAAGGCTGGAATGGGCTACAAGACCATCGCCAAGCAGCTTGGTGAGAAGGTGACAACATTTGGTGCGATTATTCGCAAATGGAAGAAACATAAAAGAACTGTCAATATCCCTCGGCCTGGGGCTCCATGCAAGATCTCACCTCGTGGGGTTGCAATGATCATGAGAATGGTGAGGAATCAGCCCAGGATCTTGTCAATGATCTCAAGGCAGCTGGGACCATAGTCACCAAGAAAACAATTGGTAACACACTACGCCGTGAAGGACTGAAATCCTGCAGCGCCCGCAAGGTCCCCCTCCTCAAGAAAGCACATATACATGCCCGTCTGAAGTTTGCCAATGAACATCTGAATGATTCAGAGGACAACTGGGTGAAAGTGTTGTGGTCAGATGAGACCAAAATGGAGCTCTTTGGCATCAACTCAACTCGCTGTGGTTGGAGGAGGAGGAATGCTGCCTATGACCCCAAGAACACCATCTCCACCATCAAACATGGAGGTGGAAACATTATGCTTTGGGGGTGTTTTTCTGCTAAGGGGACAGGACAACTTCACCACATCAAAGGGACGATGGACGGGGCCATGTACCATCAAATCTTGGGTGAGAACATCCTTCCCTCAGCCAGCTCATTGAAAATGGGTCGTGGATGGGTATTCCAGCATGACAATGACCCAAAACACACGGCCAAGGCAACAAAAGAGTGGCTCAAGAAGAAGCACATTATGGTCCTGGAGTGGCCTAGCCAGTCTCCAGACCTTAATCCCATAGAAAATCTGTGGAGGGAGCTGAAGGTTCGAGTTGCCAAACGTCAGCCTCGAAACCTTAATGACTTGGAAAAGATCTGCAAAGAGGAGTGGGACAAAATCCCTCCTGAGATGTGTGCAAACCTGGTGGCTAACTACAAGAAACGTCTGACCTCTGTGATTGCCAACAAGGGTTTTGCCACCAAGTACTAAGTCATGTTTTGCAGAGGGGTCAAATACTTATTTCCCTCATTAAAATGCAAATCATTTTCTAACATTTTTGACATGCGTTTTTCTGGATTTTTTTGTTGTTATTCTGTCTCTCACTGTTCAAATAAACCTACCATTAAAATTATAGAATGATCATTTCTTTGTCAGTGGGCAAACGTACAAAATCAGCAGGGGATCAAATACTTTCCCCCCCCACTGTATATCCTATATCTGTATAACATGAAACGTCCCACAGAGTAAATGTGGTTTGCAGGAGAGTAGCGTACACGTACACAACCACTACAGTACAGAGCATGCCAAATTATGCTGAGAATGTAGTCCTCTAGTTCAAAGAGAGAATTAACAGCTGGCATGGAACCTTATTGGTTCCATGAAGAACCCAATCAAATATAATGATTGGACCTCCTCATCGAGAGGTCCTCATAACACAAACAAGCTCAACGTTGATGTTTTGTATGCATGACAATTACATCAGTAACAGAGTGTTAGTGAGGATAGGCCTTCAATATGTTTACTGTAATGGTGAGTTGTGTGTGTTCTCTCCCAGGAGGTGACCACTCAGTCGGTGATGGGGTTCGATCCTCTCCCCCCGCTGGACTCAGTGGCCTCATACACCCGGCCAGAGAGGTAACCCTCCAAACATGTCCTAACTTGTGCCATTATACATATCTTGTGCAAGGTAGGGTATGTACCAGTGCAGGTTTTGACATAGTACACAAAATATAAACACTACCGTTCAAAATGTTGAGGTCACTTAGAAATGTCCTTGTTTTTTAAATAAAAGCAAATTTTTTGTCATTTTAAATAACAACATCAAATTGATCAGAAATATAATGTAGAATGGCAGCTTCATTAAATAGTACCCGTAAAACACCAGTCTCAACGTCAACAGTGAAGAGGTGACTCCGGAATGCTGGACTTCTAGGCAGAGTTCCTCTGTGTTCATTTGCCCATCTTAATCTTTTCTTTTTATTGGCCAGTCTGAGATATGGCTTTTTCTTTGCAACTCTGCCTAGAAGGCCAGCGTCCCGGAGTCGCCTCTTCACTGTTGATGTTGAGACTGGTGTTTTGCGGGTACTATTTAATGAAGCTGCCAGTTGAGGACTTGTGAGGCGTCTGTTTCTCAAACTAGACACTCTAATGTACTTGTCCTCTTGCTCAGTTGTGCACTGGGGCCTCCCGCTCCTTTTTCTATTCTGGTTAAAACCAGTTTGCGCTGTTCTGTGAAGGGAGTAGTACACAGCGTTGTACGAGATCTTCAATTTCTTGGCAATTTCTCGCATGGAATACTCAGAACAAGAATAGACTGATGAGTTTCAGAAGAAAGTTCTTTGTTTCTGGCCATTTTGAGCCTGTAATCGAACCCACAAATGCTGATGCCCCAGATACTCAACTAGTCTAAAGAAGACCAGTTTTATTGCTTCGTTTATCAGCACAACAGTTTTCAGCTGTGCTAACATAATTGCAAAAGGGTTTTCTAATGATCAATTAGCCTTTTAAAATTATAAACTTGGATTAGCTAACACAACGTACCATTGGAACACAGGAGTGATGGTTGCTGAAAATGGGCCTCTGTACGCCTATGTAGATATTCCATTAAAAATCAGCCGTTTCCATTTACAACATTAAATGTCTACACTGTATTTCTGATCGATTTGATGTTATTTTAATAGACAAAAAAAGGTGCTTTTCTTTCAAAAACTAGGACGTTTCTAAGTGACCCCAAATATTTGAATGGTAGTGTACAGTGAGGGGGAAAAGTATTTGATCCCCTGCTGATTTTGTACGTTTGCCCACTGACAATGAAATGATCAGTCTATAATTTTAATGGTAGGTTTATTTGAACAGTGAGAGACAGAATAACAACAAAAAAATCCAGAAAAACGCATTTCTTTGCCAGTGGGCAAATGTACAAAATCAGCTGTACATATATCATATATACAGTGCATTCGGAGTATTCAGAGCCCTTGACTTTTTCCACATTTTGTTACGTTACTGCCTTGTTCTATAATGTATTAAAAAAAAAAAATCCTCATAAATCTACACACAATACCTCATAATGACAAAGCAAAAAGTTTTTTTGACATTTTTACAAAAGTATTAAAAATAATAAACTGAAATATCCCATTTACATAAGTATTCAGAACCTATACTCAGTACTTTGTTGAAGCACCTTTGGTAGTGATTACAGCCTCGAGTCTTCTTGGGTATGACGATACAAGCTTGGCACACCTGTATTTGGGGAGTTTCTCCCATTCTTCTCTACAGATCCTCTCAAGCTCTGTCAGGTTGGATGGGGAATGTCGCTGCACAGCTATTTTCAGGTCTCTCCAGAGATGTTCGATCGGGTTCAAGTCCAGGCTCTGACTGGGCCACTCAGGAACATTCAGAGACTTGTCCTGAAGCCACTCCTGCATTGTCTTGGCTGTGTGCTTAAGGTCGTTGTCCTGTTGGAAGGTGAAACTTCTCCCCAGTCTGAGGTCCTGAGCGCTCTGGAGCAGGTTTTCACCAAGGATCTCTCTGTACTTTGCTCCATTCTGTCCCTCGATCCTGACTAGTCTCCCAATCCCTGCCACTGAAAAACATCTCTGCTGCCACCACCATGCTTCACCGAAGGGATGGTGCCAGGTTTCCTCCAGACATGACGCTTGGCATTCAGCCAATCTTGTTTCTCATTGTCTGAGAGTCTTTAGGTGCCTTTGATGGAGAGCTGCAGAGATGGTTGTCCTTCTGGAAGGTTCTCCCATCTCCACAGAGGAACTCTGGAGCTCTGTCAGAGTGACCATCAGGTTCTTGGTCACCTCCCTGACCAAGGCCCTTCTCTCCCAATTGCTCAGTTTGGCCGGACGGTCAGCTCTAGGAAGATTTTTGGTGTCCAAACTTCTTCCATTTAAGAATGATGGAGGCCACTGTGTTCTTGAGGACCTTCAATGCTGCAGAAATGTTTTGGTACCTTTCCCCAGATCTGTGCCTCGACACAATCCTGTCTCGGAGCTCTACGGACAATTCTTTCGACCTCACAGCTTGGTTTTTGCTCTGACATGCACTGTCAACTGTGGGACCTTATATAGACAGGTGTGTGCCTTTCTAAATCATGCCCAATCAATTGAATTTACCACAGGTGGACTCAAGTTGTAGAAACATCTCAAGGATGATCAGTGGAAACAGGATGCACCTGAGCTCAATTTCGAGTCTCATAGCAAAGGGTCTGAATACTTGTGTAAAGAAAGTTTACATTTTAATTTTTTTATAAATGTGCAAAAATGTCTAAACATGTTTTTGCTTCATCATTATGGTGTATAGTGTGTCAATTGATGAGGAAAACAATTCATTTAATCAATTTGTGGGAAAAAGTAAAGGGGTCTGAATACTTTCCCGAATGCACTGTAGCTAGTTATAGAATGTGGCTCCTACAGATTGCTAGGTTCTTCTCTATAGGTCGACTTGGATCAGCAATCCTGTCGGTGCCTCTGGACTGAAAACCAAGAGTCAGGACAGTATCTGCTTGTGTTTTCCTAAGCAGAACCAATAAAGCTTGGTTTGTTTCAGTCCACATAAGACTGACTGGCCCACTGACCACTGACTCCATTGAGGATCTCTAATGAAGGTATATTAGATTAGAGTACAGTGTAAGGGGATGGTGGTGATCCATTTGTAATGTTCAGGAGTGTGGACATTGGAAAGGCACACGGTTATGTAGACCAGGGGAGGTGAGTTAACCCTCTCTCTGTCTTTGCCAATGGTGGAAAATGCCATTGATGTAAATTTTGCATAAAGAATAGCCTTGATTTCACCAGCTTGCATCTCTCCTCTCAATGGTCTATCCCTGACACACCCTTCCTTCTCTGCCTCCCTTCTTTTTCTCTCTCCCAACTATCCCTCTCTTCAATCTCTCTCTTCTCCCCTCTCGCTGTCATCAGTTTCTGTGAAATAGCATGTGGTTACAGGAGTGTTGTTGGCTCCTGAGTGAGGCCTCTTTCCTCCCATCTTGTTATAGCTGTTAACCAGCAGAGTCACTGGTGGATGGTAGGGAGGCATCAAACCATCAGAGAGGCGAATACGGTGACAACAGATAACATGACAAATTGACCCCCAGTCAAGAGAAAGTGTAGCATTTGTTTAAAGTGGGGAAGACCTCCTAATGTCCTGAGGGCTGTTGTGTGGAGCACACTGTACATACTGTACCCTGTCCTGATGATCTCTGGTGAGAACTACTTAGAATGACAGCCCACCCTTGTCTGAGGACAGCCCTACTATTTCTACCTGATGGTTGCTTGTTCCTCATAAGCTTTACAAACATGGCCACGGAGAAGTGTTTTGATTGATAAATAACTGGGGTGTGTAAGTGGTTGAAGTAATGATTTTTATTCATGGGTGGGGGGGTTACTGGTTACAATTTAGCACTGGATCTGTAACCGCAACATAAAAGCAGAGCATTCTTTGGGTTTAGAGAAACTATTGGACCTACTTATAATGATCTACAGTGAGGTCAAAAAGTACTTAGACAGTGACACTTTGTTGGAATGGTTAATAATACATTATCATGTCTTTCTGTTGGGCACACATAATCTGAAACACAACCAAAACTAACTGCAAATGCATCCAACAAGTTTGGAGTATTACAAACTTGTTGTAGTCAGGACCAAATATATGGGACCAATTACTAAACTTTTGACTACTTTAATACACATAAGTACATTTGCCCAATACTTTTGGTTCTCTAAAATGCGTGGACTATGTACACATTCCAAGTGCAGGAGTACAGAGCGAAAACAACAAAACATGGACCTCACTGTATATGATGGTTGATCTAATTTATGGTCATGGGAGAATCCTTATCAGCAGAAGAGTGTGAGAAATGTATTGCATGCTTGTGTTATCTTGTTAGCTTTTCTCACTTGTCTCTGTGTTTGCAGGCAGAGTGTGGGAGCCTCCAATGAGAGCACCCTGTCACTGTTCTTCCGCTCTCTGCTGCCAAACTTCAACCTGCAGGTAAGTGAGTGAGCTAGGCCGAGGGTGAGCTACAGTAGACTAGGGGTGTGCAACCATGGTCCTCGGGAGCTGCAGTGTCAGGCAGATGGCTGGGTTCTTTCATTCAAGTCCGTGCCTGATTATTTAGATCTGGAAAACTCTGATTCCAATCAGTGACATTAATGGATATGGATTTGACAAAGAAGTAGCAGAGGAAGAGGACATCAGCAGACACTGTGGTCCCTGAGGACAGAGCTGCATGCCCCCAAGCCTGGCAAATCTAAGAAAAGGTCCTCTGCATCTTAGAACATCATGACTGCTTGTCCTTTGACCCCAATGTCCCATCTCCCGTTAATGACCTCATAAACCAACGTGTGTGTGTGTGTGTGTGTGTGTGTGTGTGTGTGTGTGTGTGTGTGTGTGTGTGTGTGTGTGTGTGTGTGTGTGTGTGTGTGTGTGTGTGTGTGTGTGTGTGTGTGTGTGTGTGTGTGTGTGTGTGTGTGTTTTAACATAGGGCAAGGACCTTGAATAAAATGGCATGGGAAACAGTCTCATAATGATAATATAGCTAGCATCTCCACCGTGCCTTTCCCAATGGGAGACCAATAGGGAACATCAGCTGTTGAGGCATATGACCTCCCACACACGGAAGAGTGTAAAAAAAGATTATAACTCACAGGATATTTCAGTTGGCATGTTGCTTCAGCAAACAATGAAAACATTCATAAAGTGTACCGAGAGTCAAAGAACCTGGTCTGTCGCTTCCTCAGGGCTCCCAGATTCCTCACATACACTAGCCCACGCTGTTGCTAGGCCACGGTCAGCGGGATGAGACGTCATCATAATAATCTCAAAACATTTGTGGGAGTGCTGAGCTAATGGATACATCCTGGGCTACTGTTGGGCTGAGCAAATGGAGACACCCTGGGCTACTGTTGGGCTGAGCTAATGGAGACATCCTGGGCTACTGTTGGGCTGAGCTAATGGATACATCCTGGGCTACTGTTGGGCTGAGCTAATGGAGACACCCTGGGCTACTGTTGGGCTGAGCTAATGGATACATCCTGGGCTACTGTTGGGCTGAGCTAATGGAGACATCCTGGGCTACTGTTGGGCTGAGCTAATGGATACATCCTGGGCTACTGTTGGGCTGAGCTAATGGATACATCCTGGGCTACTGTTGGGCTGAGCTAATGGAGACACCCTGGGCTACTGTTGGGCTGAGCTAATGGAGACACCCTGGGCTACTGTTGGGCTGAGCTAATGGAGACACCCTGGGCTACTGTTGGGCTGAGCTAATGGATACATCCTGGGCTACTGTTGGGCTGAGCTAATGGATACATCCTGGGCTACTGTTGGGCTGAGCTAATGGATACATCCTGGGCTACTGTTGGGCTGAGCTAATGGAGACATCCTGGGCTACTGTTGGGCTGAGCTAATGGAGACATCCTGGGCTACTGTTGGGCTGAGCTAATGGATACATCCTGGGCTACTGTTGGGCTGAGCTAATGGAGACATCCTGGGCTACTGTTGGGCTGAGCTAATGGATACATCCTGGGCTACTGTTGGGCTGAGCTAATGGAGACATCCTGGGCTACTGTTGGGCTGAGCTAATGGAGACATCCTGGGCTACTGTTGGGCTGAGCTAATGGAGACACCCTGGGCTACTGTTGGGCTGAGCTAATGGAGACATCCTGGGCTACTGTTGGGCTGAGCTAATGGAGACATCCTGGGCTACTGTTGAGCTGAGCTAATGGAGACATCCTGGGCTACTGTTGGCGCAAGGGTTCTGACAGGATGGAAGGGAACATTGATTAGCTTTAGGTAGATATTTAGGTTTAGGTAGATATTCCCTAACACTCTGGAGGTTTCTGAATGGATTAACCATACGACTAATTTCATGCCTATTTGCTCCGTGGCCAAGCCTGAGAAAGTGCTTCTGAGTAGTTTCCTACTCCACTAGATCTACAGCAGCTTAACCACATTAAGTCTACAGTAGCGTAACTTTGCCACAGAAAAACGGGTTCCTCTGTTGGAACTAACCAATATGGCCCCGTGTAGCTCAGTTGGTAGAGCATGGTGTTTGCAACGCCAGGGTTGTGGGTTCGATTCCCACGGGGGACCAGTACGGAGAAAAAATATATGAAATGTATGCATTCACTACTGTAAGTCGCTCTGGATAACAGCGTCTGCTAAATGACTAAAATGTAAATGTAAGAACATGCTCTTGAAATAGTGTTTGCTGGTGCGTTTTGGACAGGTCCGAGCAATGTTGACCCATTGATGATGTTATGTGACTCTGACTCTGATCTCTATCTGATGACCGATAACACAATCTGATGACGATCTACAACCAACACTTTGTGACGAGGCATCGGAGGCCTTACAAAGTTTGGCTTTATCATTTGATACAGCACAGATCGTGGAGAAAGATTGACGAGGCAAACTTGGCTTTTGGTACAAGAACTCTTGACTCCGTGTTTTGTATGGTCTAACTCGATTTGAAACCGTTTACTGCTATGGATTGGCTAACACAGCCTCTCTGTGATGCACTGTTTTTAATGGTGCGTTACTTGAGTGCTGTTGAAGCAGAACAGACAACTGTTGCATTTCAAGAGAGAGTCTTGATTCCTCTCTGACTCAGTGTTGTCCATGGCAACCAACAAGGAGGGAATGTACTGTCCGCCCCATTGCCCCCTGCTTCTCAGGCAGAGTTGAGAGGAGGTAAAGAGTGGGTAGTGTCACACAGGGTGAAATACACAAGAGACAGATGGTGACAAACACCCCTGGAGAGGAGAGGATAAGCACTCAGCCTGGCACCAGCAACCAGAGGATGGCCTATATTTACACACCACATTGTCTCTCGTCATGTTGACCTACTTCAGAACATTCACTTGTCTATAAAAAAAGATCCACATGATCAAAACATCAATGGACAGTATACATGTGTGGGAGTGATTTTTATATTTAATGAGGTGTCCCACACTGACTGGCACTGGGTTGCCATGTAACCTTGTGCAGTGAGATGCAACGTGGTGTGAAGGAAGCAAAGCATCGTCTCCTATTATAATCACTCTCCAATGTCCATGCTAGTTCGGAGTGTAGCTATCCACGCTAGTGATCAGAGGACATGTGGCTAATTGTAAATATAATCACTAATGTGGACCACCAACCTGGGCGCTCCAGTGTTCTCAGGTCCTCCTGTGCCACAACTGACCATGCAAGTTCCAGAAACATCCACTGACAAACAGAAACACATATGCCCAGCGTTTTAACCAAGAGGGACCACCTTTTTTTTATGCAGCTAGTTTTAAACCATCTTGAGACTTATCTGATAAGGAAGAGGAAGAGATGCAATTAGGATAAGAACGAGACAGTTTAGGAGGAAGAGATGCTGTTTGCTTGCAGTTGTTTTATTGCACTGTTAGAATAGCTACAGTGTTATCCAACAGGTCTGAAATCACAATTTAGGCTTGTTGGAAATGAAATGAATCTAATAAATGTGTGTTCTGTGTGAAAATCCCAAAACACTTAGACACAAAACACTGACATACTGTATGTCACCTAGGGTCTTACAAAGCTCCTGTTTGTCTCTTAAAATTAATTTGTTTACGCGTGATACCTTATTGCAACGTTTGAAATATTTTGAACCTGAGTGAGACAGGAGAGAGTAATGTGGTGTTCTTAAGAGATGGTATTGTGCTTTTCCTGGTGAATTTAAGTAACACACACACATACAGTGTATTCAGGAAGTATTCAGACACCTTGACTTTTTCAATTTTGTTACATTACAGCCTTATTCTAAAATGGATTAAATACATTTTCTACACACAATACCCCATAATAACAAAACATTTTTGTTGTTGTAAATTCATTTTTAAATATTTTTTTCAAATACCTTATTTACATAAGTATTCTGACACTTTGATATGAGATTCGAAATTGAGCTCATGTGCATCCTGTTTCCATTGATCATCTTTTTTATGTATTTAAAAAAAAATGTACCCCTTTTTCTCCCCAATTTCATTGTATCCAATTGGTAGTTACAGTCTTGTCTCATCGCTGCAACTCCCGTACGGACTCGGGAGAGGCGAAGGTCGAGAGCCGTGCGTCCTCCAAAACACAACCCACCAAGCCGCACTGCTTCTTGACACAATGCCCACTTAACCTGGAAGCCAGCCGCACCAATGTGTCGGAGGAAACACAGTACACCTGGCGACTGTGCCAGCATGCACTGCGCCCAGCCCGCCACAGGAGTCGCTAGTGCGCGCTGGGCCAATTATGCGCCACCCCATGGGTCTCCCGGTCGCGGCCGGCTGCGACAGAGCCTAGACTCGAACCCAGACTCTTTAGTGGCACAGCTAGCACTGCAGTGGCTTAGACCACTGCGCCACTCGGGAGGCCCCTCCATTGATCATCCTTGAGATGTTTCAACAACTTGATTGGAGTCCACCTGTGGTAAATTCAATTGATTGAACATGATTTGGAAAGGCACACACCTGTCTATGTAACATCCCACAGTTGACAGTGCATGTCAGTGGAAAAACCAAGCCATGAGGTCAAAGGAATTGTCTGTAGAGCTCCGAGACAGGATTGTGTCGAGGCACAGATCTGGGGAAGGGTAGCAAAAATGTTTTGCAGCATTGAAGGTCCCCAAGAACACAAGGACCTCCGTCATTCTTAAATGGAAGAAGTTTGGAACCACCAAGACTCTAGAGCTGGCTGCCTGGCCAAACGGAGCAATCGGGAGAGAAGGGCCTTGGTCAGGGAGGTGACCAAGAACCACCAATCAGGCCTTTATGGTAGAGTGCCCAGACGGAAGCCAATCCTCAGTAAAAGGCACATGACAGCCCGCTTGGGGTTTGCCAAAAGCCAACTAAAGACTCTCAGACAATGAGAAACTAGATTCTCTGCTCTGATGAAACTAAGACTGAACTCTTCGGCCTGAATGCCAAGTGTCACGTCTGGAGGAAACCTGGCAGCATCATGCTGTGGTGTCTTTCAGTAGGAGGGAATGGGAGACTAGTCAGGATCGAGGGAAAGATGAACGGAGCAAAATAAAGAGATCCTTGATGAAAACCTGCTCCAGAGTGCTCAGGACCTCAGACTGAGGCGAAGTTTCACCTTCCAACAGGACAACGACCCTAAGCACACAGCCAAGACAATGCAGGAGTAGCTTCGGGACAAGTCTCAATGTCCTTGAGTGGCTCAGCCAGAGCCCGACTTGAACCCGAGGAATACAGGTGTGCCAAGCTTGTAGTGTCATTCCCAAGAAGACTTGAGGCTGTAATCACTGCCAAAGGTGCTACGAAAAAGTACTGAGTTAAGGGTCTGTAAATGTGATACTTAAAAAAATATATAACTTTTTTTGCTTTGTCATTATGGGGTATTGTGGGTAGATTGATGAGGGGGGAAATGATTTATTCCATTTTAGAATAAGGCTGTAATGTAATAAAATGTGGAAAAAGTGAAGGGATCTGAATACTTTTCGAATGCACTGTATACACACACACACACTTCCATATTGTCATGTTCAGTGATGATTAGAATTACTGCTCACTCTCTAGTCACTGTCTCTGCAGGGTGAGCCGATGCCGCAGGATGACCTGGAAGTAGCTCAGGCAGGTCGGGAGCTGAACCAGGAAGTAAATCGTCTGATGGTGGCCATGAGGGACATGCTGGCCAATATCCAGTTTCAGGAGCCACCTAGAGACGACAACCCTGACAGAGACGAGGGGGAGTGGGACTGAGATGAGGAGGACAAAGAGAGAGGTGGAGTGAGACTTGAGAGGGCTACATAGAGATGCAAATAGATAGAAGAAAATAAAAGGTTGATTAAGATGAAAGGAGATGGAATATAGCAGGGAGGTAGGAGGATGAAGAGTGAGTGAGGGAATAGATTCAGTGAGGGTAGCAGTAACAGATATACTGTAACCTTAAAGAAAGAAATGGCAGGTCATCTATATGACCCAAACATCAAACCAACTCTCCCTTTCTGATATAGGCACAGTAGTATCACCTCTTCCTCCTGTCATCGTCAAGACAGTCCATCAGCCCACTCTCCTTCCTCATGTTGTCCCATTCTCTATCCTCAGGACTGTTGTTTTTACTGATCTAGAAGATCAGGAGGCTGCATTCATCAAGAAAGAAACTCCATCTTCAGTTTTTCTTTAAATCTTTTTTAAAAGAACATTGCTTATCAAAAAAATTAATATTGTGTTTCATCAGAAGGATAAGGATGCCCTACTGCTACAGTATATCTGAAGTGTAATTATTTATGATTGAATAAATCCCTATGGTGTTGTCTTAGCAACCAAACGTTGTACACACATTGACAGTCTACTGCTATACAGGTTGATGAGAGTCAGGTTAAAGGTTAATGAGCGTCTGATAAAAGTATGAGTGGAACAAATGGACTTAACTTCTTATTCCATTTTTAATATTGGCCATAACAACTTTGATTTTTAATTTCAACTCCCAATTAACCCTGTTCATCATTGCTAAGACAACAGCATTTTATATTCAATCTGATTTTGAGGATAAAATTCAAACTGATCAGGATATTTTTCTGTTGTGATTCTCTATAAAGAGGTATTTTTGACCTTACCTGAATTCAATTCTAGGCTGTTTATTAACTAGGGCCCGAAGTTGGTCCCAATGAGGTCACGTTGGCAGGAAAAACTCCTGGCCCAAGTCATCTGTTAATGTCAGGAAAGGATTGCATGATATCCAACCCACTACTGTAAATACTCTGCTTAGAAATAATTTATTACACAAGCTAATGTAAAGATAATAAACTTGATATGCATATGGTTCAATATTGACTTGAGTAAAAATACATTATATTTCATAATTCATCTCTTTCCAGGCCAATAGGGGGTTCATTCTGTGTCTTAGCCTCCCAAGCCGCCTGATCATGAGTGTTTGCTGCACGGTGAGTGGTAATCAGTCTAGAAATTACAAGGCTATCTGTGTCTACCATCCAAAAATATCTGTCCTTTCACTTCTCTTGAAGTCTTTGATGCTGAGAAGATTAACTGGTAGGTATTATCTGATATGCAGTTAGTCAGTTGTTGCTAATGCATCTGCCCTTACTCAATCTGAGGACACTGCCTCTCAGGTTCCCGTTACAATAAAGCAGTGTTTCCCAAACTTGGTCCTCGGCACCTCAAGGGGTGCACGTTGTGGTTTTGCCCTAACACTACACAGCTGATGCAAATGATCAAAGCTTGATGATTAGTTGAATCAGCTGTGTAGTGCTAGGGGAAAAACTAAACGTTCACTCCTTGGGGTCCCGAGGACCAAGTTTGGGAAACCCTGCAATAGAGAATCTTACGTACAGTTGATGTAGGAAGTTTACATGCACTTAGGTTGGAGTCATTAAAACTCGTTTTTCAACAACTCCACAAATGTCTTGTTAAACTATAGTTTTG
Organism: Salmo salar; assembly: GCF_965601325.2. Lineage (NCBI taxonomy): Eukaryota > Metazoa > Chordata > Actinopteri > Salmoniformes > Salmonidae > Salmo > Salmo salar. The sequence goes on from NC_138301.1 coordinate 22,920,009, forward strand.
GCAAGTCAGTTAGGACATCTACTTTGTGCATGACACAAGTAATTGTTCCAACAATTGTGTACAGACAGATTATTTAACTTATAATTCACTGTATCATAATTCCAGTGGGTCAGAAGTTTACATACACAAAGTTGACTGTGCTTTTAAACAGCTTGGAAAATTCCAGAAAATGATGTAATGGCTTTAGAAGCTTCTGATAGACTAATTGACAAGAGGACATTTCTCCAAAAAGTACGATCTTTGTCCTCATGTGCAGTTGCAAACTGCGGTTTGACTACGGTTTGCAACTGCACATCTTGTCTGATGAAACAAAAATAGAACTGTTTGGCCATAATGACCATCGTTATGTTTGGAGGAGAAAATTGGACGCTTGCAAGCCGAAGAACACCATCCCAACCGTGAAGCACGGGGGTGGCAACCTCATGTTGTAGGGGTGCTTTGCTGCAGGAGGATCTGGCGCACTTCACAAAATAGATGGCATCATGAGGAGGAAAATTATGTGGATATATTGAAGCAACATCTCAAGACATCAGTCAGGAAGTTAAAGCTTGGCTTTTTTATGGCTGTTTTGGAGCAGTGGCTTCTTCCTTGCTGAGCGGCCTTTCAGGTTATGTCGATATAGGACTCGTTTTACTGTGGATATAGATACTTTTTTACCTGTTTCCTCCAGCATCTTCAACAAGGTCCTTTGCTGATGTTTTGGGATTGATTTGCACTTTTCGCACCAAAGTACGTTCATCTCTAGGAGACAGAGCGTGTCTCCTTCCTGAGCGGTATGACGGCTGCGTGGTCCCATGGTGTTTATACTTGCGTGCTATTGTTTGTACAGATGAACGTGGTACCTTCAGGCGCTTGGAAATTGCTCCCAAGGATGAACCAGACTTGTGGAGGTCTACAATTTTTTTCTTGAGGTCTTGGCTGATTTCTTTTGATTTTCCCATGATGTCAAGCAAAGAGGCACTGAGTTTGAAGGTAGGCCTTGAAATACATCCACAGGTACACCTCAATTGACTGATGTCAATTAACCTATCAGAAGCTTCTAAAGCCATGACATCATTCTGGAATTTTCCAAGCTGTTTAAAAGCACAGTCAACTTAGTGTATGTAAACTTCTGACCCACTGGAATTGTCATACAGTGAATTATAAGTGAAATAATCTGTAAACAATTGTTACTTGTGTCATGTGTCAATTACTTGTGTCATGCACAAAGTAGATGTCCTAACTGACTTGCCAAAACTATAGTTTGTTTACAAGAAATTTGTGGAGTGGTTGAAAGACGAGTTTTAATGACTCCAACCTAAGTGTATGTAAACTTCCGACTTCAACTGTATGTTATATTGGTGCTTGTTCCAATATCAGTTTACTAGGGAAATGACTCTCTACCCTGAGTGTCCTTTTATGACCCTGGAATGACCAGGATATTTATTAGTCATATTTTGCCACCTGCATTCATGAGCACTCTTTCTCTCTGTCTGGTCTCGTGGGTGTCAACAGTTGTTTTGACAGCATTGCTTTGATCTTGTTGGTGACCTTAACTAACCTGTTTCTAACGGAATATCTGTCCACCGAAGCTTTATGATATTCAGTATTAACTTCATTAGTTAAAATGGGGTGTGTTGTATTCAGTCATTTCTCATGAATTCAAGATGCCACATGTCCTCCTTTAGCTGGCTACACTCCTCATTTGGGGGGAATATTCTAGATTATTTTCAACTAAACGTTCTGTCTCCCATTGGTGGAAAAAGCACAAAATGTCATACTTGAGTAAAAGTAAAGATACCTTAAAAGAAATGACTCTAGTGAAAGTCAGAGTAAAACACTACTTGAGTAAAACTCTAAAAGTATTTTGTTTTAAATAAACTTAAGTATCAAAAGTAAATGGAATTGCTATAATGTACTTAAGTATCAAAGTGAAAGTATAAATCAGTTCAAGTTCCTTATATTAAGAAAACCAGATGGCACAATTGGCAAAAAAAAATTTTTTATTGACGGATAGCCAGGGGCACACTCCAACACTCAGACATAATTTACAAACGAAACATTTGTGTTTAGTGAGTCCGCCAGATCAGAGGCAATAGGGATGTTCTCTTGATAACTGTGTGAATTGGACCATTTTCCTGGCAAAATGTAACGAGTACTTTTGGGTGTCAGGGAAAATGTATGGAGTAAAAAGTACATTATTTTCTTTAGGAATGTAGTAAAGTAAAAGTTGCCGAAAATATGAGTATCATGGGATGGTCTCTTCCTTTTGCCAGATGGTCTTTCAAGGACAGTAACTTGGACTCTTTTAAACCCCCAGGCAACATCTCACTTATCAAATTACTTGGAAGAATCAATGACACACAACCAAAAGATGGAGGAAATAAAACATCAAAAGGAATATGTAACAGTGGTGGAAAAAGTACCCAATTTGTCATACTTGAGTAATTGTTAAGATACCTTAATAGAAAATGACTCTAGTAAAAGTGAAAGGCACCCAGTATAAATCATTTCACATTCTTTTTAATAAGCAAACCAGACGGCACCATTTTCGCTTTATTCTTTTTTTCATTTATTTATGGCTAGTATTTTTACTTAAGTACTTTACACCACTGCTTTCTCCATAGCAATGGTGTAAAGTACTTAAGTAAAAACACTTTAAAGTACTACTTTAGTCATTTTTTGGGGTATCTGTATTTTTACCGATACCCCAAAAAACGACTTAAGTAAAAATACTTTATAGTACTACTTAAGTACTTTTTACACCTAAAAGTATTCCTTACATTTTGAATGCTTAGCAGGACAGGAAAATGGTCTAATTCACACACTTATCAACATCCCTGGTCATCCCTACTGCCTCTGACCTGGCGGACTCACTAAACACATGCTTTGTTTGTAAATGATGTCTGAGTATTGGAGTGAGTCCCTGGCTAGCCATAAATAAAAATAAGAAAATGGTGCTGTCTGGATTGCTTAATATAAGCAATGTGAAAGGATTTATACTTTTACTTTTGATACTTACGTATATTTAAAACCAAATACTTTTACTTTTACTAAAGTAGGATTTTACTGGGTGACGTTCACTTTTACTTGAGTCATTTTCTATTAAGGTATCATTACTTTTACTCAAGTATGACAAATTGGGTACTTTTTCCACCACTGTTCCATATTACTTTTGATGCATTATTTCCTCCGTCTTTTGGTTGTGTGTTGTTGATTATTCCAAGTAATTTTATAAGTGAGATGTTGCCCAGGGGTTTAAAAGAGTCCAAGTTATTGTTCTTGAAAGACCATCTGGCAAAAGGAAGAGACCATCCCATGATACTCATTTGCGTAATTGCCTAGTTTTCATTCCCTTGAAATAGTCCAGAAATATGCTGTTTCCTATCAGAGGATGTATAAATGAAAGCAGAGTCAAAGGGTACACCGCCGCTCACACACACACTCAAAACCGTACTCGCTTAAAAGACACCCACATCAACAACACACATACATCCACTCTGTAATGTTTTTTAATAGAACCACATGGTGTAATGCTGTGGGTGCAGTTGGTAGACTGCTGCTCAAACGAAAGCCTTGTTCCAGAGTTTACCTGGAGCTACTGCAGTGCCTGGTCACGAGGGGTGTTCATGTGAGATCTACCCTCTTCCCTGCTAAGACATGTCCCCACAAGCAACATGGTCGGTAGTGTTCACTGTGATATGAAGTACATTCCCAGCTCTATGTGAGCCTCGGTGTCAGAGGAGGATGGGACTATCAGAAACACACTACTCTTCAAAGGTTTGGGGACACTTAGAAATGTCCTTGTTTTTTAAAGAAAAGGACATTTTTTGCCCATTAAAATAACATAAAATTGATTACAAATATAGTGTAGACATTGTTAATGTTGTAAATTGCAATTGTTGCTTGAAACAGCTGATTTTTAATGGAATATCTACATAGGCATACAGAGGCCCATTATCAGCAACCATCACTCCTGTGTTCCAATGGCACATTGTGTTAGCTAATCCAAGTATATAATTTTAAGTGGCTAATTGATCATTAGAAAACCCTTTTGCAACTATGTTAGAACAGCTGAAAACTGTTGTGCTGATTAAAGAAACAATACAACTGGCCTTCTTTAGACTAGTTGAGTATCTGGAGCATCAGTATTTGTGGGTTCGATTACAGGCTCAAAATGGCCAGAAACAAAGAACTTTCTTCTGAAACTCATTAGTCTATTCTTGTTCTGAGAAATGAAGGCTATTCCATGCGAGAAATTGCCAAGAAACTGAAGATCTCGTACAACGCTGTGTACTACTCCCTTCACAGAACAGCACAAACTGGCTCTAACCAGAATAGAAAGAGGAGTGTGAGGCCCCAGTGCACAACTGAGCAAGAGGACAAGTACATTAGAGTGTCTAGTTTGAGAAACAGACGCCTCACAAGTCCTCAACTGGCAGCTTCATTAAATAGTACCCGCAAAACACCAGTCTCAACATCAACAGTGAAGAGGCGATTCACAGTACATCGATAAATCTAGAGAAATCTATGTGAGTAAATCTTTCTCTATTGGATTAGATAAACTACTGAACATTCAGAACTGTAAATAACTAAATCCAGGGAAATCGATAAATTCAGTAAATCTTGATCTATTCAGTTTCTCCTTGTAACCTTCTCCATATTTCTTTCTTCTGCCAACTGTGGGTAGAAAAGTTTAAATGATTTATACAAATTGTCCTTTTCACCTATAGTTATGTAGACAGGTGATTAATTATGTTTTACGAATGGTTTAGGAAGCCTGCAATAATGGTTTATTATAAGCATGGGTGGAATTGTGGGGAATGCTCTTGAAAGTTTTCAAAGTGACATCATATTATCATGTAAAAATGTGTGTGTGTGTGTGGTGGGGGGGGACGGGATTTTTACAATGGTGAGTTCCCAGACTTCTTCCAAGTCCACCCCTGATTCAAAGTATTTCTAATTCTAAAGTTAAAGCTGGTACAGTTTTGCCTGCTGGGATGTACTATTACATGGGTAGTTCAAGGCCACTGTAAAAGAACTATATTGGGTTATGAGACGTTGTTCTAAGAAACACCCTGCGAAACAGCAGGAGCATTGATCAGCACTTGTAATAGACCTTTAACGGTGTACTGAGGTTGAACTGGGGTTAAAGTGCACTACCGGTCAAAAGGTTTAGAACAGCTTCTCATTCAAGTTTTTAAAAATAATTTTTACTATTTTCTACATTGTAGAATAATAGTGAAGACATCACAAATATGAAATAACACATGGCATCATGTAGTAACCAATAAAGTTAAACAAATCAAAATATATTTTATATTTGAGATTCTTCAAATAGCCACCCTTTCTCTTGATGACAGCTTTGCACATTCTTGGCATTCTCTCTGTACTGTGCTCACTTGAACAGGAAGGTGGCGCGGCGGTCCTTCGTGGGCAAATTTTGTCATTAAAGTCTGGCATTCTCTGGATTATTGGTGCTTTCAAGACAACTGGGAACTTGGAAAAGAAACAAGATTGAATCATGATGAAGTCAGTGATCTTCAGGTCGGAGCTCTAGAAAGAGGCCTGAGTTCCCGACATGCAATTCTGAGTTGGATGACCGTTCAAAGCGTATTTTCCCAGTCGGAGCTCATTTTTTTCCGAGTTCCCAGTTGTCTTGAACTCACTGAGTCTGAGATTTTCCAGTTACGAGTTTACAGTTGTTTTGAGCGCGGCAGAAGTCATTATGGATTGACAGCATGGCCAATGTTAAATGTTTATCCTTTTAAGCTTGGAAAAGAGCTACTGGGTGGGCAATTGTAATGTAACTCTATGGCAGCACCCAAGGGGGTTGAATTTTCGAGCTCTCCCTGTAGATTTTGTGGTGACGAGGTGTCCCTATGAGTGACAGAACACTGAGCCAATCACAGCTCAATTAGAGAACATTACCAGCCCCTAAGCTCCATATTTTCCGCTGGCTGCCCCACCACCACAGAAAGCACTGAGCTAGGCTGAAACACCTGCATTTTGGAGCTGCCTTACACAAGAAAGCAAAAAGAGACCATGTTTGAATGCAGCTTTCTTAACTCAATTATTCTTCTTCTTTTTTTTTTACATTGTTTACATTTTTACATCGTATTAATGCCAAAATAACATTCAAAGCAGGTGGGGCTCAAAACAGGTGGGGCTCTGCTCCACCTGCCCTGAATGACAGGTCGCCACTGGCCACATCACTTATCATCTGTCCTATTGGGTCCCCCCTACCTCATCCAACCCCTCTTGTCTCTCTCTTTGACAGACAGTGACAGTCCAGACACACATATGGGAGTTGGCTGCCCCTTTTGCAGAGGGTGTGATAGGCCCAGATGTTGAGTCGATCTGGTCAGGTCTGAAGTTGTAATCCCAGGTAGGAGTGGTGCTCCTCAGCTAGAGGCTGATATAGATCTGGGTCTGGCCCTGAGTGAATGGAGGATTCTCCTTATCTCCCACTATCACACTCTAACTATGGACAGTCTGGCTGTTTACAGTTGACACTGCTGCTCTCCACAGGTGAAAGAGTGCTGCCTTTTGCACAAACTGCAGATTGTGTGTGTTATATCTCCCATGAAATCGCTAGAGGAAGAGGCTGGTTATGCAAGCACTGAGAAGGATTGTTTCAAAGGCTGGAGCCATAACACTTGTCACTTTGTTCAGAACTCTTTATGTGGTTTCCTCCAGCGGGAAGTATTCACTTCTCAGCTGTCACAAGTTTGAACAAATATATCTTGTTTTGGAACATTGTCAACTAAATGATATATTTAATTTTGTTATGGTTTAGGTTTGGTTTAAAGTGATGTTGCTTCATGAGTTCGGGAACTCCGTCCTGAATGGATCCCTGTGTATTGTTAATGGGTGGCTGGGATGAGGTTCAACACTCGACCTCAATTTGTCCTTGTGTAGGCAGGCTACTGTAGCCTACGTGTTCCCTGAAGGGCAGCTTCTTGCGTCATCATGAACCTGAGGCTCCGCTTGTAGTGTTGCGAAGGGTTTCTGAAGTTGGAAAAAAACGCTTTCTTGATTGCTCAACGACACGGTATAAAAACATTTAATCAAATAGAGATTGTAATGAAGTAGAAAAAAACATCCGATTCAATGCAGCGGAGAAAAGAGCCCGCCCTTCTGTTATAATCGGTTCGGTACGCAGGACAGGTAGTCCCCCATACACACACAAAACCTGTCAAAATGCCAAGTGGCTCTGCTGCAACTAGGTCACTACAAAAACCCTCATGCGTAATGGACCAACCCATTCAATCGGGTTTGTCTATCCAAATCCCCTCCCATTTGTTTTGGATAATAGCGCGCGTTTCCGCTGTTTTGGCAGACAACAAACATCATGTTTGCGAGCCTTTACAACATTTATTCTTAAAACTTTATTGTAATTACAAATGTATTTCGGAATGAAATCAAATAAGAAAAATACTGCAACAGTTTGAGTCATAATCATGAATGCATTTACAATTGCGAACTGTGCGTAAAGTTCCCGTCCAAATACAGATACATGAGTGCAGCGTGTCTTTTTTTTATTAACTGATCATTGTTGTCGGTTGCCATTAAGAATCCCTTTCTTAATATTGAGTTGCACCCCCTTTTGCCATCAGAACAGCCTCAATTCGTAGGGGCATGGACTCTACAAGGTGTCGAAAGCGTTCCACAGGGATACTGGCCCATGTTGACTCCAACGCTTCCCACAGTTGTCAAGTTGGCCGAATGTCCTTTGGGTGGTGGACCATTCTTGATACACACGGGAAACTGTTGAGCGTGAAAAACCCAGCAGGGTTGCAGTTCTAGACACCCTCAACCCGGTGCGCCTGGCACCTACCACCATACCCGCTCAAAGGGACTTAAATATTTTGTCCTGCCCATTCACCCTCTGAATGTCACACATACACAATCCATGTCTCAATTGTCTCAAGGCTTAAAAATCCTTCTTGAACCTGTATTCTCCCCTTCATCTACACTGATTGAAGCGGATTTAATAGGTGGCATCAATAAGGGGTCAAAGCTTTCACCTAGATTCACCTGGTCAGTCTATCTCATGGAAAGAGCAGGTGTTCCTAATGTTTTGTACACTCAGTGTATACCATAACCACCACATCCTAGACAAGATACACGGCCGAGGCAGATGCATGTGTAATAATAGCCCTTCCATAGTGTGTGGAGTGCTCCTAATGTTTTGCACACTGTGTATTTGAGGCACGTGAAGTATGCATTGTCTAAATCAATTGGTCACATCAGTTGTGCACAGTGCGCGGTAAATTCCATTTTAGTGCTGGAGGAACATGTTCTCAACTATGTCTTTGAATTATTATTATTATGCTCTGCTCAGGCGATTAGTAAGTATATCAATACTACACTCTCTCCATCCATTTTACTCCCTAATCTTGTTAAATATTTCCATGCGGGATCACGCGTTCATTAGAGTTTGTGTCAGTCTAAGAATCATGCGGTTGGCTTTCGCTATGAGAAAGGAGGAGTTAGAAAGGCGGTGGACCCTTTTAAGAACACACTGTCACTTTATGCGCCTGAGAGCTCACTTGGATAGGCTTCAGTTCACACATTAGGATTGTTTGGAGCCTACTTGGACGTCCAAATGGTAGAGGATTTTCTCTCATGCGATCCAGCACCAATGAGCTGTTTTCAGACTCAGACTAGGATTCTCATCACTTGGAAATACCATACATGGGCTATGTGCAAAATACAGTTGGATAAACCTTTGAATCTAAACAGTTACTTGGGAAAGAGACAATTTCACATGGATGATTCTCCACTGTGAGCATCTGTACTCTTCACTCTGTGTTAAAGTTCGTTCTGGAGACCTCCGTTTGTTGGAAAACATCACTCCAATTTCAGGGTTGCGACATAAACGTGAGCTAAACTACCTTCACCTCACACATTCTGTGCTCTTTTTTCCTGAGGTCACAGCCCAGTTGAATAGGATATGATGTCTATAGAATAACTAGTTAATTCTGTTACACTATAGAGACCACAAAGAAAATATTTTAAGGCTTTTTCTTTCCACCTTATCCAATAGCCTACTACAGCAGAGAGCAGCAGACATGACGGACAACACGTCTCAACATAACTTCATCATGCACCACCACATGGAGCTGAGCACCCTCACCATGTACAGCGAGAACAGCACCGACAACAACACCAGCGCCAGGGAGCAGAACTCTACGACCTGCTCGCTCCGCATTCCACAGGAGCTGTTCCTGACGCTGGGCCTCATTAGTCTGGTGGAGAACATCTTAGTGGTGCTGGCCATCATCAAGAACCGCAATCTGCACTCGCCCATGTACTACTTCATATGCTGCCTGGCCGTCTCCGACATGCTGGTCAGCGTCGCCAACGTAGTGGAGACCATAGTCATGTTGCTCACCGAACACGGGCTGCTAGTGGTCACACCTGAAATGCTGCGGCACCTGGACAACGTCATCGACATCATGACCTGCAGCTCGGTGGTGTCGTCGCTGTCCTTCCTGTGCACCATCGCCGCGGATCGATACATCACCATATTTTACGCGCTGCGTTACCACAGCATCATGACCACGCAGCGCGCCGTGACCATCATCGCGATGGTGTGGCTGACCAGCATCACCGCCAGCATATTTTTCATAGTCTACCACTCGCACACCGCCGTCATTGTATGCCTCGTCACCTTCTTCTGCATCACTCTTGTCTTCACCGCTGTGCTCTACATGCACATGTTCATCCTGGCGCACGTGCACTCGCGGCGCATCATGGCCATCTACAAGTCTCGACGCCAGGGCACGAGCATGAAGGGCGCCATCACGCTCACCATCCTGCTAGGGGTCTTCATCCTCTGCTGGGGACCCTTCTTCCTCCACCTTATTCTCATCCTTACCTGCCCCACGACCCCCTTCTGCACCTGCTTCTTCAGCTACTTCAACCTCTTCCTCATCCTCATCATCTGTAACTCGCTCATCGACCCGCTCATCTACGCCTACAGGAGCCAGGAGCTGCGCAAGACACTCAAGGAGCTGCTCTTCTGCTCCTGCGTCACCTTTCGGTGCGATTCCATGCTGGACTGTCTATTTCCATGGAAGTTCACGTGACTGCAGGATTTGTTCAGGAATAACAGATTATTTGATATTTGCGGCACTATTAGGCGAATGCCTGCCATTGCTGTTGAATTAACTGAAATACATAGTTAATAAACTATGAGACCTCAGGTTGGATTGCGCACAACGGCACAGTGCCACGTATGGGACCTTTTACCAACCCCTGGCCTCTTCCATGTTGCAGGCCAAGCCATACATATATGCCATACTTGCGTGTCGAACAAACGCTTGAACCATAATCTAAAGCATCTAATCTAATTATACACAGCAAATGTGTGATCAGAATTGTAACTTCCACAGTGTTAAATGTATCACTTTCTTAGAAATCATATGTAACCATCTCAAATAGCCTAGTGTTAAACTAACACTTTTAAAAGTGTTGATAAATCAAAGTGATTGGTCCCTAGCACAATGGGTGTTGAAGATTCCAATTTAAATTAACACCTTATAAGAGCTGATGCTGCTAACACTTTCTCAGTGTTAGCTAATTAACATATGTGGTGTTACAGTAACTCGTTTTGGAGTGTTTTAACACTTTAGGGTGTAAAGACTGCACATTTATTTCCCAGGGTTACTTTTTTGCTGTGTGTTTGTTAGTGACAAAGACATGATTGTTGCATTCGATGGCTTTCAGTCATCTAGCCTTTACCAAGTGAGTGACTAAGTGAATATTTGATCATAAAAATGTAATTATTTATGTCAATACACATACATTACTTTTTTTGAATTTATGTTGAAACAACATGGAGTAGATTGAATTTAAGTCTGTGCCCAGTACAGGCCACATTAGCAAGTTACCTTAGTCACTCGCTTTCGAAGTGTTGGATAATTCCTATTGGAATCCAGTCAGAGTTAGAATATCCAACAGCAACAACTGCAGTTAGAATGACTGCCAAGGTAGGGAAGATTGATAAATGAGACTTCCTTAACCATCTGAACTGGAACAACCATTTCAATAACGGGTGAAATAAGGCCAACTACTTACAGATTGGATTAGTTTAGATTTTTTATTTTATTTATCTTTGTTTAGTATAAGATCAATTTATCAATCGATGTGCATGCAGAAACATAGGCCTAGATATTAAAACAAACTATTCTAAAAAGCAACTGGCAACAAGGCATGCTGGGAAATATGATAATGGGCCCCTCCCATGTCTTCAATCTGAGAGAGTTAACGGAAATTAACTCAACACAGCCGAGTAACAACAACACCACACCGTGTTGATTCCACTGTGATTCAAGTAACTTAATTTATTCACTGCGGGTGGTTTCAATTTTAATCCCACTGGTGTTATCCCCACCAGAATCAACACTCAGATATAACACTCACAACACTTTTTACCTCAACACTGTGATTTTAACACCCTCAAATTTGCTATTTAGTTATCATCTCCAAATAACAGCAACTGACATAACTTTTTCAAAGATGCCAATGTGTGTAAAAGCTGCGGGTCCAGTTTTCTCAGGCACCAAGAAACTTTGGTTTAACAGTACATTACTGTAAACTTTACAGTAATGTACTACAGTAATGTACTGTTAAACCAAAGTTGCTTTGGAATTTATGGTAACATACTGTACATTTTTTTACAATAATTTACAGGTAAATGGCTGCCAGTAAATTAGCATAAAAACATGATTATTTTACAGTGTACTATGTAGGACAAATAGTAATTTGTGCTTTAATTGTATAGCCGACACTGGAAATAGACTTTAAATAAGATATAGCAAGTGTTCTGTTTAAAATAGGAAAGAATTTCCCAGAATGTTGTTTGAAAGAGGCTATTTTTGAAGAAAAAGATCTATGGGCATACTGATATACACTAGCCCTAATGCTTTGTATGGAGTCAAAGAAAGATGAGTCATTAAGTTGTGTTTTGTACAAGAAAACAATTCTGTCACGTTTTGATTAAATAAAATTAGTGCATTGTGAAGTCCAATAATAGCCTAATTGGTCTATATAGAGTTGCATTTTTATTTATTCACTCATTATTTGTTTACATCCAACTTCCAAGTATGTACAAAGAAGTTTCACGGTATGATTTAGGCCTAACTTAGCCCACTTAGGCCTTTGACGAAAATGGCCTATAAATTGAAATAAAACTTTTGGAATACAACTTTTTACATGAAATCCAATCTTGAAACAGATCAGACATTTTAAGATTATCCTCACCATTTTAATGCAAATAATAATGTATGCATAGACGGAAAAAAAATGTTTATTTCAATGTTTATTTCACAAGTAGCCCATGTAATGTAGACTAGCCATGTTTTTTAATTGTGTTATGGATGTACTGAACACTTTGAATGTTTCAACATATTTATAAAATGTTCAAAAGCCTCAAGAGGGTATCAATATTCATCCTAAACAATCAATGCTATTTTATGGCTGTGTGTCAGAACCAAGGCTCAAACTTATCTCATTGTAAATGTGTACATTTGATAACTTTTTACTGTATTTCAACATATTGCTATGGTCAAGTTGTACTAATATATACTGAACAAAAATATAAACGCAACATGCAACAATTTCAAAGATTTTACTGAGTTACAGTTCATATAAGGAAATCAGTCAGTTGAAATACATTTATTAAGCCCTAATCTATGGATTTCACATTACTTGGCAGGGGTGCAGCCCACCCACTTGCCAGCCAGGCCCACCCATTGGGGAGCCAGGCCCAGCCAATCAGGGGTGCAGCCATAGGTGGGCCTTAGAGAGCATAGGCCCAACCACTTGCCAGCCAGGCCAAACCACCACCCAGGCCGGATGTGGAGGGGCTGGCGTGGTTACACGTGGTCTGCGGTTGTGAGGCTGGTTGGACATACTGACAAATTCTCTAAAACAACGTTAGCAGCAGTTTATGGTAGAGAAATTGACATTCAATTATCTGGCAACAGCTCTGGTGGACATTCCTGTAGTCAGCATGCCAATTGGTGGATGGATTATATTGGCAAAGGAGAAACACTCACTTACAGAGATGTAAACAAATTTGTGCACAACATTTGAGAGAAATAAGCTTTTTGTGTGTATGGAACATTTCTGGGATTTGTTATTTCAGCTCGTGATGGTGTATTATTTAATAACAGCATCAGTAATGAGGACAATGATAGTACGCATGATAACAATATAATTATAACACTATTGTTGTCATATCATTTGTTACTATAATATTGTTGTAATATTGATAATTAATAATTACTATTATTATTGCAATACTAATAATAACATAATTAATCCTAAAATATTATTGTTCATGTTATTTTATGTACAGTGTCATGTCCTACATTTCTTAATCATGTAATGTTTGTTGATGTCAATCCTCATTTCTTTTAGTCAGTATGTGATCCTGTGGATATTTTTTTGTATATAAAAAACTATTTTGGTTCAGAAGTGTAATTTCAACCTTTCTCAAGCCACAAGTGATGTTATGTGAGAATTCATTTAGTTCCCTCTGAAATACCATATGTGTCTCTCTTGTCCATATAAAGGCCCACAAGCTCTCTGTCCTCAGTGTAACCTGGGCTGACCGTCTGTCTAACTGTCTCCTCTCTCAGACAAGAGGAGAGGTATCTCGGCCTACAGTCCACTGCTCTTCTAAGTCCTCCAAAGAAAGCTTCAATCATTTTTAATATATTATTAAATCCTTTTGAAAGATAATAATTACTGCATTTTTCTATTTCAGGTATCAATATATTTGAAGACACTATTTTTAATACAAGAATACAATTATATACAGCTGTAGTAACCTGGCTGAAACAAGACCAGGAAGAGAGGAGGACAGTTTGTTTTGAGCCAGGCTATAAAGCTGTATACTTGCTGTCATGGGATTGACAGAACATTTTTTCAAGGGATTTTAAATATGGAGAGATATGTATTCAAAATGCATTTATTTTTAGTTAAGCTGCCCACTGAGACACAAGGTCCATTCAACTAGCTGACCCCGGGGTGCTTTTTAATGGAAGGAGACATTTTTAAACTGATGGGGAAAATTAAAAGCTGCTTATGGGCATCTTCATTAAGTTGGATCATTTTCTGATCCCCGTTTTAAAATGAAAGCCTTTGAACCCTAACCTTCACCGATCACCTAGTTCCTTTCCTTCGGGGTGAAATGAAAAGCGTGTTTGTCTGTGAGCTTTCTAGATTTCCTTTTCACTATTGTTTGTTGAATGACTTCAATTGGCAACCAAAGTCAACCAAAGTCAACCAAAGCCATATGCTGTATGCAAAGATGTGACAGGAGCCTTCTATCAAATAAACAGAAAACTGGTTGAGCAGCATCTGAGATTGAGAGTGTGCTGATGATACTGTAACCTTTGGAACTTTGTGGATTTGTTTGTTTGGATGGACATAGTATCCTAACATCCTCATTAGAAGTAGGAGACAGAGCCAGAGGGCCACGGACTTCAGCCTGCCCCCCGTCCCCCCGTCCACCACGTGGTAGCCGGTCGTTGTGGGCCCTGGGGTAGGCTGTGTATTTTGGGAGGACTGAGCGCCTGGAATGCACTGTAATAAGAGGGCTTTCATATCAACAAACATTTTTTTGTTTTGGCCCTATATTAGGCATCAAATAGGAATTCCTGTCACTTCACTGAAGCAATGGGGGGAGGGGGCTGACACTCAACTGATGTCTTCTCCATTAGCTCTGCTACACAAAGCCGCTCTGTTCACATCTTCCACTGCTTTGGTTTGAAGAACCAACATGCTTGCCCTCATTGTTGCAACCCAAGGGAGGAAACTTAAACCCCTTCCTGACAAATGAGTCCTATAGATGAAGAATATTTCCTCTACGAACTCAAATTCATCATAGTGCTTTATAATAGTTTTGGTTTTAGTGTAGTACAATGTAGTACATGATGAAGTCAATGTGGACATAGTGTAACCTCAATCATGCCCCTGTTGACCTTGGGTGCGTTCCAGGTACACAGGTTCTATGCAGGTCTGTGCAGATTATCAGTACAATGACAGTAGAAGTGCAACATCTCAGGAACCACATACAAATACTATATAAGGGTCTATGCAGAAAACTGCTCAGAAAATGTGTATCTGGAACACACCCCTTATGTACTTGTGTCTCTGCATGCACATAATCATGCTGCCATGCCTCTGAGGTCACCACATCCAATCAGAGAAGATCGATAGAGGCGATTAGGCATGTAGGGGTTATGGATGGATGACTGAGGTTGGGATGAGATGGGTGCAGTAATCATTTAGTGGCTGGCATCCAAATGAGCGCTTGAAATCCTGACAAGGACCTGATTGTATAGGCTCCATGTGCGTGTTTTCCCCAAGAAAGTCTGGTCTGAGCCCAATGTCTCCTAGTCACACTGGAATCAAATTAGGTAACCAACATTCTTACTTGCCTGTTGATGCCTTCTGCCTAACCCCGTATAGGTTATATTTTCAACAATGGTCTATACAATGAACTGTATGTAAGTATGAAACTGTACACTGTATGATACGGCCCCAATTTAAAAAATAGCACACAAGTATTTGTTTGAGTTCTGTGCATGGAAGCTTCCATGAAAATCTAACTACAGTATTCTCTTCAGCGATATGTTCATTTCAAAGTGAGACATTACTGACAAATGCTGAAATTAGCTAGTGTGCTCACTTTTAAAGAGAGGTTAGCTAAAGGACAGTTTGAAACGCTTAGGGAGACAAAACGTTAGGTATGGGGTCATACCACGTGCCCAGTTGAATTTTTTTGTGTGGATTTAAAAACTCCACATTCAGTCCCTTTCTGAGATGAGAGGTTGTTTTAAAAACTCCACATTCAGTCCCTTTCTGAGATGAGAGGTTGTTTTAAAAACTCCACATTCAGTCCCTTTCTGAGATGAGAGGTTGTTTTAAAAACTCCACATTCAGTCCCTTTCTGAGATGAGAGGTTGTTTTAAAAACTCCACATTCAGTCCCTTTCTGAGATGAGAGGTTGTTTTAAAAACTCCACATTCAGTCCCTTTCTGAGATGAGAGGTTGTTTTAAAAACTCCACATTCAGTCCCTTTCTGAGATGAGAGGTTGTTTCAAAAACTCCACATTCAGTCCCTTTCTGAGATGAGAGGTTGTTTTAAAAACTCCACATTCAGTCCCTTTCTGAGATGAGAGGTTGTTTTAAAAACTCCACATTCAGTCCCTTTCTGAGATGAGAGGTTGTTTTAAAAACTCCACATTCAGTCCCTTTCTGAGATGAGAGGTTGTTTTAAAAACTCCACATTCAGTCCCTTTCTGAGATGAGAGGTTGTTTTAAAAACTCCACATTCAGTCCCTTTCTGAGATGAGACGTTGTTTTAAAAACTCCACATTCAGTCCCTTTCTGAGATGAGAGGTTGTTTCAAAAACTCCACATTCAGTCCCTTTCTGAGATGAGACGTTGTTTCAGACTTATTGGTTTACAATTTATTTCCCACCGGACATTCAAAATACTTCTAAGAAGTGGTTTTGTCTAGAAGAAGAGGGGCCCTCAGATCCAACCAACAAATTAAGTGAGTCGTAAACTCACTTAAGGCCTTTCAAATATGGATACTGTCTCGACAACAGTGCTTCATGATGTGAACTGCCATTTTATAACTGTTGACCAGATAACCCTGTCATCAAGTCAACTGGTGCTGTGTGACTCATCATGGCAATCCTCCTCTCTAACCTTACTGGGATAATGCAGAGTCAGAGAAGGATAGATAAGTTATGAGATGCATGATTTAATCATTTTGACAGAAGTGTTATATGACAGTAGCATCAATTTCATCAGCTTCACCACACTCTGTGCCCCCTGCCACTATTAGGGCCCTTTATATCAAACATGTTAGAGAGGCTCTGGCAATTTCTGACCACTAGATGGCCATATTGGCTTTGAGACATGGGAGGGGCGGACAAGCAACTCTTGACCAGTGCTGGCAAAACATTTAGCTTCAGTTTTTCTCATTACCCCCAGAATTGGCAGTGCATAGGCCAGTGTTCTACAGACGTGGTCTTGCAGACCCACAGGATGTGGAGACTTTTGGGATTAAAGAACAGTGACATAATCCATGATTCAACTCTCATTAAATCCTCAACAGAGTCATAGCAGACTACCAGTAACCCAGAGCAGTGAAAGTAGGACTACTATTCACAATGTCTAATTAAAGTACCAACTCAGAATTTTCTAACCCAGTAAGATTCCATACAGAATCCCTCTAATCTAGCTTTCCACTCCCTTGTCTATGGCAGTGTGGTCAATAGCCTAATTATTGGTGTTAGCGTCATCTTTACAGGGACACTATGGTTTATTGATGTTCTAACAGGTGAACGCCCCTCTGCTAAAGCACAGTTAGCTCAGCTGTATTAGCAGATGAACAGGAAATCAACAGCTATCCCACATTATGTGGCTGGTTAGCGACGGAGGCTCGCTCACATTGTGTGGATTTAGTTGCTAAGCAGCAGTGGTTGGCAGACACTGAGGGGGCAGAGACGAGGGGGAGGGGGGGGGGGGGCTGTGGTGGCTGCCTCATACTGGTCTCTGCGCTCTGAGCAGAGGTTCCTCAGCTGTTGGTTTCACGGGTGTTGGCTTGTCATCCTCTCCACAGGCTCTGTGTGAAGACAAAGCAGGCCTAAATGTCCAAATAGATGAATGGCTCATCACAATCGTGTTTCTGGAAATCAGAACACACAGCTACTGGAACAGACACAACTTACAGTGTGAGATGTACTGTATGCATGTACTGTAGATGTCTCATACACACACGTGCACACACACAAACAGGACCTTCTTCATAGGCAGGCCATCTGTCCATGAGGAGCGCCACTGGAGTCTTGCTCAGAGCACTTAACCACAACTGCTACCTGACTCAGCAATCAATACATATCTCAGCGGGCAGAGACTGCAGAGAGTTGAGGCATAGATAAACATCCTTGGACCAGACTATTCACTGTATAATGATTGCAGTGTTCATGCTAATAAGGGCCACAGCAAGGTTGTGGTCATCAGTGTTCAACGTGGTCCATTCTTCTTCCTCTCTGAATCTGCCGATACTGAATCATAATGTTTCTGAGATTACAAATATGGGACTCACTTTGGTAAAAAAATATTTTGCTGTCAGAAATTGTTCATCTCTGTCATTAAGGATACGTAGGTGTGAGTGATCTCCTAGTCTATAGAAAAAATGCACCATGCCACAAGACTATGTGCACACAGAGCAATAATCAGTAACACTGTTCAGTATTTAAGATAATCTTCTCTCCTCTCATCTCCCTGACATCTAACTAAGCTGTGTTGTTGCTTTCACGTGACTCTGGGATTTTTCAAATGTTGGTGGTCGTGGTCGTAGTGTTGTTGATGGTGTGGTGTGTCTGTGTGTTTCTGACCGGCATCCCTTTGACAGCTACGACTAGCCAAAATCTATTACTGACCCTTACCACCTCTTAAGGATCCACCCCTTTTTTTCAATTTTCACCTAAAATGACATACCCAAATCTAACTACCTGTAGCTCAGGACCTGAAGCAAGGATATGCATAATCTTGATACCATTTGAAAAGGAAACACTTTGAAGTTTGTGGAAATGTGAAATTAATGTAGTAGAATATAACACATTAGATCTGGTAAAAGACAATACAAAGAAAAAAAACAAACATATTTTTTGTTGTTGTACCATCTTTGAAATGCAAGAGAAAGGCCATAATGTCTTATTCCAGCCCAGGCGCAATTTAGATTTTGGCCACTAGATGGCAGCAGTGTATGTGCAAAGTGTTAGACTGATCCAATGAACCATTGTATTTCTGTTAAAATGTGCCTAATTGATTTATTAATAACTTTTCAAGTTCATAACTGTGCACTCTCCTCCAACAATAGCATGGTATTATTTCACTGTAATAGCTACTGTAAATTGGACAGTGCAGTTAGATTAACAAGAATGTAAGCTTTCTGCCAATAGTAGATATGTCTATGTCCTGGGAAATGTTCTTGTTACTTAAAACCTTAAGAGGTTTTTACCATCACCAAATTTGAACCAGTTCGAAAATGAAATATCGGTCTACAAGTCAGCCACGTCCCGTTAGTTTTCCCCTGACTGGATGCTCTGCCGCAGGTGTCTGCCATTGGTCAGCGACCGTCTCTCTCCAGGACATAAATTACGTCAGAAATTGGTGGAAGGAACATAGTACCCGTTTCGCCACACAGCAGACCTGCGCAAGATAAAACCTCCACTCAGCACTTACCAATCCCTTTGCTTCCGTGTGCGACTGGGACCAGCGCCCTCTCCAACTCGTCCACACCAGTCAACTCGCCCACATCCGCAAGAAGACATACATAACTCACAGAGGACAGGATGAGGGAAATCGTTCACCTTCAAGCCGGCCAGTGTGGCAACCAGATCGGAGCCAAGGTATAAACAAAATATGATTATTTCAAATATTTTTACGCAAGTGCTATTGTGCCATTTTAAGCTTTGTGGTGTAATCTTTTTTAATGTAATGCATTCGTATATTTTTTGTTACACCGAAGTTGTGGGGCAGCGGGTTTACTCGGTAACGTTAGTTTAGTTGAATAGTTTGGGATCCCCGCCTGTGTCGCAGATTGCGAAAGAGATGAGTAGATGGAACTAAACTCCGAGACGGGAAAGGAAGAGGGGGATTTCACTCGCTCCTTTTTTTGGTTCATACACAGTCAATTGAGTAAACCGGGAGAGCCCACACCTTAACCAGACCGGAACTGTGACCATTTGTTTTAATGGTTAACGGACAGAGATCCACCATCTTTTTTAAACTGCGAGTGTGTCATGCACAGACAGGCGTGGTGAGACACTGTTGAAAACCACCACGCCCTCGGGTGGACTGCAGGGGGCCAGACAAAGGCTTGTCCAGCTGCGCAAACACTCCACTTAGGGCCCGAACACAATTTACAGGCCACTGTCACAATGACAAGTATAACTCTCTTTCTCAAAGCAGCCTCCAGTTGCTGTAGTAGTTGATTTCCTATATAGTTAGACATATGACCTATTTGACTGGATCAGTACATCAAAGTTGTATTAATGGAGGATCAAATGATGATAACTGGACCTAAGTTACCACTGCAAATAGCCTACAATCGCAGGGACTAGTGGTTTGGGTTGCTGTCTGTTTTGATGATTTATTACACAGTGAGTCTTCAGGAAGGATATTGCCTAAATGCTGAAAACTTTTCTGTCTAAAGCTGTAATGCATTTTTTACTGTGTGTGACTGAGACAGTTTTTTTAGCCTACAGTAGACAGCTTTTTATTTTGTTGCTGCTCTGTTTTGAATGGCATCACCTGCACTTACAACATCACCTGATTGGCTGGCTGTACGTGGCCATCTAAAACTAAACAGGTCTACAGTTCTTCCTCTCTTTTGTTGTGTTTTGACCATCTGGGGATAGACTACATTAGTTCACTATGATCTATGAGAGTCTACTGGAGGTGGAGACGATTTATCATGGATTTGTTCAACATGGTGGATCATAAATGGCAATCATTTCAGAGTGAAAGACATGGGGGACGAATGACACTGTCTTGTCAGCCTGATGGGACATTTATTATTCATAACATTTAAGGCAGCCTTTTCTGAGCCTCATGAGGCTCTGTAGTGATTTCGGACAGCTACGTAGCCTCATCACCATAATCATCATTACCCAGAACCAAATCTACAGCATCAGCTGAAACATACTTGTTTTACCACAGCTGAACAAGTGAACCTGTCATGTATCCACTTTCCTTCACTCCCCTCTGGAGTATTTCACTGGTGACTCGGCTCTTTTGCTGATTCTGACCACCGTTTCTCTAATGGGGCAGTTGTGAAAATGACTTGTTCATAATGCTCAGGTTACTCCCAACAAAGAGAAACCCAGAGAGATGGGGAAGGGAAGAGAATGTGTTGGGAGTGGGACTTTTTGTCATCTGATATACTGCAATGTTGAGCTCATTCTGATGCTCAACTATGATATGGCAGTTTGTCTACTAGCACAACACATCTGCCATTGCTAATGCAGTACAGGATGAAGTCCGATGACAACGGAAGAATTCTACACTTTTGCCAGTGTAGCGACAGTAACTAAGAATGAGAGGGCAAATTCCACAGACTCTTTAGTCATCTAACTCTGTATTTTTCTATCGCTAGCGGTTTACCTTTAATCTCTCTCTCTCCCTTTCTTATTTATTTTCTGTTTCTTTGTTTGTCCCCTAGAAGAGATATTGCCAGATTGAGTTACAGAGCCATAATTAAGGAACAAGTGGAACTCCGAATTACCGATTTAGATGGCAGGGGACATCTGTTTGGGACAGGATAGATAATTGGAGAACTAAAGAGTATCTTCTGCAGAGGAGGGAGTACAGCACCTGGGGAGAGGAAGAGGGACACCATTGTCAGAGCTCAGACCTAAGATGGTCTTCATACTGGGTGTGGTGCCCTTTGTCACAGCAGTCTGGATAGAGGAAAGGTTGTTTTTGTCAACACACTGACACCATATTGGATTAATCTATAAGTCATTGCTTATCATCTTTAAGTCTTTGCTAGGTAAAGCCCCACCTTATCTCAGCTCACTGGTCACCATAGCAGCACCCACCCGTAGCACGCGCTCCAGCAGGTATATTTCACTGGTCACCCCCAAAGCCAATTCTTCCTTTGGCCGCCTCTCCTTCCAGTTCTCTGCTGCCAAAGACTGGAACCAACTGCAAAAACCACTGAAGCTGGAGACTCATATCTCCCTCACTAGCTTTAAGCATCAGCTGTCAGAGCAGCTCACAGATCACTGCACCTGTACATAGCCCATCTGTAAACAGCCCATCCAACTACCTCATCCCCATATTGTTATTTATTTTTTGGCTCCTTTGCACCCCAGTATCTCTACTTGCACATTCATCTTCTGCACATCTATCACTCCAGTGTTTAATTGCTAAATTGTAATTACTTTGCCACTATGGCCTATTTATTGCCTTACCTCCCTAATCCTACCTCATTTGCACTCACTGTATATAGACTTTTCTATTGTGTTATTGACTGTACGTTTGTTTGTGTAAATCTGTGTTTGTGTCTCATTGCTTTGCTTTATCTTGGCCAGGTTGCAGTTGTAAATGAGAACTTGTTCTCAACTAGCCTGCCTGGTTAAATAAAGGTGAAATAAAAAATGTAAATGTCACTTCATCTGGCTGGCTGTTGAGTGACACAAATATGGGATTAACACTGATACCAATATGGGATCACTATGGGGCTTTTGAGAGACCATTGTTATTGCGTACAGTATCTTTTTGGTGTTTTTGTGTCTGCTTTTAGTGAATGCCCAGATGGTGTTTTTTGCTTATTAAAGGAGAACAGCACTTTGCACATAAGGACCTTCTATTGCATAGTAATGAGAAACTGTAAAATGGACAATATCTAATCTGTGACTTGATATGGCCATTTAGCGTCCTCCGTCCAAGTACGTGTCCTGTGTTTGCCCTTGATAGTGCTGTCTGTGGGCCTGCGGGTGTCTGTCTGTGTTCTATTTTAGATTTTCATAGGGCTCTGTCTCTGTCTGATACACACACACTGGCCTATACACTCAGTGACAGTATACATATTTTAAGTGATCAAGGGGACTTCATTAGGCAGTGTCCTCTTTTGGCTCTTTACCTAGCAACACTGTGTGTGTGTGTGTGTGTGTGTGTGTGTGTGTGTGTGTGTGTGTGTGTGTGTGTGTGTGTGTGTGTGTGTGTGTGTGTGTGTGTGTGTGTGTGTGTGTGTGTGTGTGTGTGTGTGTGTGTGTGTGTGTGTGTGTGTGTGTGTGTGTGTGTGTGTGTGTGTGTAAGCAGAGAGAGCCTCCAGATGGAGTCCGTCCCCCCTGAGAGGGCCTCTACCTCAGTATGAGTCTAGTGACCCAAGGCCCTGGGGGAGGGTGGAGACAGCTGGACTAACTGTTGGGTTAAATGGGGTCATGGATCAATGAAGCAGAACCCAGGACGGATGGCAGACAAAGCCTAGACGCCCACTATCCCAACTTACATTGGCCCACACTCCTAACAGTTTTTACTAGAGCCCCCCACTAATTTCACCTCCAAGTACCCAAGTGATAGTTCAATATGGTCCCGACTATAAATCTGAAGTTTCCATCCACTTTGCTTGTATAGAACTATGTGTTTCTGGTAATGTTTGTCTTTGTGTTGTGCAGTTCTGGGAGGTGATCAGTGATGAACATGGCATCAGCCCTACAGGGAACTATGAGGGCGACTCCCCACTGCAGCTGGAGAGGATCAGTGTCTACTACAATGAGGCCTCATGTGAGTCTGATACTGGAACTAAATACACATCTACACAACACTAAAAGCCCTGTTGCTCAATACTTGTAATGACCTGTTTCAGTTGAACATTCTCTCACTCTTTGGGGTTTATCTAGACTTGAGAATATCCACTTTAATCCTATTGTCCTGAACTTGACTGTGATATACAGTAGTATTTATTAGGGCGTTGCAGGTAACAACATCTGCTTTGTCTCCCCAGCCTCTAAATACGTCCCCAGGGCCATCCTAGTAGACCTGGAGCCAGGAACTATGGACAGTGTTCGCTCTGGGACCTACGGACAACTCTTCAGACCAGACAACTTCATCTTCGGTCAGTATCAGTCTGTCCAACGTGGGTTAAATATGGCCACAGTGCTCAGTGGCTGTTACTGCCTGACCACAATCTGCCATTTACAGTCTCTTCTGTCATTATCACTAACAACATAAATAGTCTGATGTAATATTTCCTTTAAAGACATTTGCTTCTATTTACTTACAGTAAATGCTCCCAAATGTCATTAAAATGATGTAAATGTGTAGCTCCTGTACACATGCAGTGTTAACTGCTGAAGCTCTATCTTGAAGTGTGTTGTTGCCCTATAGGTCAGAGTGGAGCTGGTAACAACTGGGCTAAGGGCCACTACACAGAGGGGGCAGAGCTGGTGGACTCAGTACTGGACGTAGTCAGGAAGGAATGTGAGAACTGTGACTGTCTCCAGGGCTTCCAGCTCACCCACTCCCTGGGAGGGGGCACAGGCTCTGGCATGGGGACCCTGCTCATCAGCAAGATCCGGGAAGAGTACCCTGACCGAATCATGAACACCTTCAGCGTGGTGCCCTCCCCTAAAGTATCAGACACCGTGGTGGAGCCCTACAACGCCACCCTGTCCATCCATCAGCTGCTGGAGAACACAGACGAAACCTACTGCATTGACAACGAGGCGCTTTACGACATCTGCTTCCGCACGCTCAAGCTCCCCACGCCCACCTACGGAGACCTCAACCACCTGGTGTCGGCCACCATGAGCGGTGTTACTACCTCCTTCCGCTTCCCCGGCCAGCTCAATGCTGACCTCCGCAAACTGGCTGTCAACATGGTGCCCTTCCCCCGTCTGCACTTCTTCATGCCTGGCTTCGCCCCCCTCACGGCGCGTGGCAGTGCGTGCTACAATGCACTGTCTGTGCCTGAGCTCACCCAGCAGTTGTTTGACGCCAAGAACATGATGGCCGCTTGCGACCCGCGTCACGGACGCTACCTGACCGTGGCCATGGTGTTCCGTGGTCAGATGTCCATGAAGGAGGTGGACGAACAGATGTTGGCCATCCAGAGTAAGAACAGCAGCTACTTCGTTGAATGGATCCCCAACAACGTGAAAGTGGCCGTCTGTAACATCCCGCCCCGCGGTCTCAAGATGTCCGCCACCTTCATCGGGAACAACACTGCCATCCAGGAGCTGTTCAAGCGCATCTCCGAGCAGTTCACCGCCATGTTTCGCCGCAAGGCGTTCCTGCACTGGTACACCGGAGAGGGCATGGACGAGATGGAGTTCACCGAGGCAGAGAGCAACATGAACGACCTGGTGTCAGAGTACCAGCAGTACCAGGATGCCACCACCGAGGAGGAGGGAGAGATGTATGAAGACGATGAGGAAGAGTCAGAGAGCCAGGCCCGGTGAACACCTTGGAAGAGGAGCCAAGCTTGTGTAAACCCAGCCGACAGAGCTTTGTCGGTGTGTAGCAGGATTATTATCTGCCTTGTGTACACTGTACTGTATAACACTCCCTTCCTATATCCCCCTCCCTGCTCTCACTGTGTCTTTGCTAACTGTTAGCCCCACTTCCCTTAGCCCTCTGACCAACTCATGGCCTCCTGTTGATTTATCCTGTTGATAAAAACCTCCCAGACAGACCACTAAGTTGAATGGGTGAAATAAAGTGTCTCATAAACTGATGACGAATAGCCCTTAATTTCTTATAATAAACATGTTCAAGCTTACTTTGTAATCAGCCTTTTCTGACTTGTTTGGGGATATTAAACATGAATAATATTATACATCTTATTTTGCTACACTGTTCAGGGTTTCTGAAGTTGTTTTTCGTGGAAACGGGGACAGTGTATTGCAGTACAATGACTAGGGGTCTTTCAGAAAAATAGGATAAAGCAGGGCCTTGTTAAACTTGGACTCCACTGCATGACTGTCCCATGTGGAGGTGACCTAGATGCTGGATAAAAATACTGGATCTTAGTCCCCTGGAGGTTGAGGCACACCTTGGGCAGCATGGGTAGAGTCTGGCTAGAACAGGCTGTGAGGAGCTAAGATGGTGGACGATCTACAACGTGTCAAACTGATTCTACAGAGGGCTGGGTGTTTTTGCTCCTCCCTTGACTTCAGGTTAAGGTCACTGACTATTAAGGAACTCCCCTCACCTGGTTGTCTAGGTCTTAATTGAAAGGAAAAAAGAGCAAACACTAGGGCTCTCATGGAATGAGTTTGACACCGCTGATCTACAAGATAGCCTGCTGAAGGCCTTCCAATTACAAACTTATCTGTATGGTCTAAAATAGCTAGGCAATCCTGGTCCTGGAGTGTCACAGGCACCTCATGTTTGTATTTAACTGACCTGGAAGACCAGGTGAGTTGAATTTAGGCAATCACTGAACTGATCAATTAGTTTAGATGGTCAGGTGTGGTGTTGGATCAATCTGGTTGCTTACCCCTGTTCTAAAAGGAGGCTGGAACTCTAGTGCATACTGTTAGAGCCAATTGATTTGCAGGACGAGGAGGAACAGGTAAAATGTGGAGAGCGCTGCAAATTTGACACATTCAAAAATGAATCAATCCCAAGAGAACACCTGCACTTCTTGAAGAAACAGGAAGAGCAGTGACTCGCTCGCTGGTTAGAGAGATGGAGGCTGTTGGTGTTCTCTCCTACAATGTATGGGGCCAGTCGGCTGGGTGGATCACATGCTGGCGATGCCTCAGCACTTAGAGCCTGTGGCAAGGGGCCCTGAACAGAGCAGCTCTTTATACAGTATCACAGAACACACAGACCTTGTCATAGCCTCTCTAATCTCAAAAATGCATCCCCACATAACACAGTAGGCCTGCCACCTCCAGCTTCCTCATGCTGTAAATAAACACAGCAAAAAAAAGCAATGTCCTCTCACTGTCAACTGCGTTTATTTTCAGCAAATTTAACATGTAAATATTTGTATGAACATAAGATTCAACAACTGAGACATAAACTGAACAAGTTCCACAGACGTGACTAACAGAAATGGAACAATGTGTCCCTGAACAAAGAGGGAGTCAAAAGTAACAGTCAGTATCTGGTGTGGCAACCAGCTGCATTAAGTACTGCAGTGCATCTCCTCATGGACTGCACCAGATTTGCCAGTTCTTGCTGTGAGATGTTACCTCACTCTTCCACCAAAGCACCTGCAAGTTCCTGGACATTTCTGGGGGGGAATGGCCCTAGCCCTCACCCTCCGATCCTACAGGTCCCAAATGTGCTCAATGGGATTGAGATCCAGGCTCTTCGCTGGCCATGGCAGAACACTGACATTTGTGTCTTGTAGGAAATCACACACAGAATGAACAGTATGGCTGGTGGCATTGTCATGCTGGAGGGTCATGTCAGGATGAGCCTGCAGGAAGGGTACCACATGAAGGAGGAGGATGTCTTCCCTGTAACGCACAGCGTTGAGATTGCCTACAATGACAACAATCAAAGTCCGATGGTGCTGTGACACAACGCCCCAGACCATGACGGGCACTCCACCTCCAAATCGATCCCGCTCCAGAGTACAGGCCTCGGTTTAACGCTCATTCCTTCGACGATAAACACAAATCCGACCATCACCCCTGGTGAGATAAAACCGCGACTCGTCAGTGAAGAGCACTTTTTGCCAGTCCTGTCTGGTCCAGCGACAGTGGGTTTGTGCCCATAGGTGACGTTGTTGCCATAGGTGAGATCTTGCATGGAGCCCCAGGCCGAGGGAGATTGACAGTTCTTTTGAGTTTCTTCCATTTGTGAATAATCGCACCAACTGTTGTCACCTTCTCACCAAGCTGCTTGGCGATGGTCTTGTAGCCCATTCCAGCCTTGGGTAGGTCTACAATCTTGTCCCTGACATCCTTGGAGAGCTCTTCGGTCTTGGCCATGGTGGAGAGTTTGGAATCTGATTGATTGATTGCTTCTGTGGACAGGTGTCTTTTATACAGGTAACAAGCTGAGATTAGGAGCACTCCCTTTAAGAGTGTGCTCTAATCTCAGCTCGTTACCTGTATAAAAGACACCTGGGAGACAGAAATCTTTCTGATTGAGAGGGGGTCAAATACTTATTTCCCTCATTAAAATGCAAATCATTTTCTAACATTTTTGACATGCGTTTTTCTGGATATTTTGTTGTTATTCTGTCTCTCACTGTTCAAATAAACCTACCATTAAAATTATAGACTGATCATTTCTTTGTCAGTGGGCAAACGTACAAAATCAGCAGGGGATCAAATACTTTTTTCCCCTCACTGTAACTGTGACCTTAATTGCCTACCGTCTGTAAGCTGTTAGTGTCTTAACGACCGTTCCACAAGGGCGTTGTGCCTGACCATGCAGTCGTGGGTGAACAGGGAGTACAGATAATGTAATCTCTATTACACTCCACACTGCCCTTTCCCACCTGGACAAAAGGAACACTTACGTCAGAATGCTATTCATTTACTACAGCTCAGTGTTCAACACCATAGTGCCCTCAAAGCTCATCACTAAGCTAAGGATCCTGGGACTAAACACCTCCCTCTGCATCTGGATCCTGGACTTCCTAACGGGCCGCCCCCAGGTGGTGAGGGTAGGTAACAACACATCTGCCACGCTGATCTTCAACACTGGAGCTCCCCAGGGGTGCGTGCTCAGTCCCCTCCTGTACTCCCTGTTCACCCACGACTGCATGGCCAGGCACGACTCCAACACCATCATTAAGTTTGCAGACGACACAACAGTGGTAGGCCTGATCACCGACAACGACAAGACAGCCTATAGGGAGGAAGTCAGAGACCTGGCCGGGTGGTGCCAGAATAACAATCTATCCCTCAACGTAACCAAGACTAAGGAGATCATTGTGGACTACAGGAAAAGGAGGACAGAGCCCGCCCCATTCTCATCGACGGGGCTGTAGTGGAGCAGGTTGAGAGCTTCAAGTTCCTTGGTGTCCACATCAAAAACAAACTAGAATGGTCCAAACACACCAAGACAGTCGTGAAGAGGGCACAACAAAGCCTATTCCCCCCAGGAAACTAAAAGGATTTGGCATGGGTCCTCAGATCCTCAAAAGGTTCTACAGCTGCAACATCGAGAGCATCCTGACTGGTTGCATCACTGCCTGATACGGCAACTGCTCGGCCTCTGACCGCAAGGCACTACAGAGGGTAGTGTGTACGGCCCAGTACATCACTGGGGCTAAGCTGCCTGCCATCCACGACCTCTACACCAGTCGGTGTCAGAGGAAGGGCCTAAAAATTGTCAAAGACCCCAGCCCCAGCTCTCTACTACCGCATGGAAAGCGGTACCGGAGTGCCAAGTCTAGGACAAAAAGGCTTCTCAACAGTTTTTACCCCCAAGCCATAAGACTCCTGAACAGGTAACCAAATGGCTACCCAGACTATTTGCATCGTGTGCCCCCCCAACCCCTCTTTTTACGCTGCTGCTACTCTCTGTTTATCATATATGCATAGTCACTTTAACTATATATTCATGTACATACTACCTCAATTGGGCCAACCAACCAGTGCTCCCGCACAGTGGCTAACCGGGCTATCTGCATTGTATCGAAGCGAGCATAGAAGTGATTTAGCTCGTCTGGTAGGCTCATGTCACTGGGCAGCTCGCGGCTGTGCTTCCCTTTGTAGTCTGTAATAGTTTGCAGGCCCAGCCACATCCAACGAGCGTCGGAGCCGGTGTAGTATGATTCAATCTTAGTCCTGTATTGGCGCTTTGCCTGTTTGATGGTTCGTCTGAGGGCATAGCGGGATTTCTTATAAGCGTCAGGGTTAGAGTCCCACTCCTTGAAGGCGGCAGCTCTACCCATTAGCTCAGTGCGGATGTTGCCTGTAATCCATTATTTCTGGTTGGGGTATGTACGTACAGTCACTGTGGGGACGACCTTATTGATGAAGCCAGTGACTGATGTGGTGCACTCCTCAATGCCATCGGAGGAATCCCTGAACATATTCCATTCTGTGCTAGCAAAACAGTCCTGTAACTTAGCATCTGCGTCATCTGACCACTGTGCCCTTATTGACCGAGTGAATGGTGTTCCTGCTTTAGATAATCCAGCAGCAAGATCCAGCAGAAATTGGGAGAGTTCAGTACAACAGTTGAAATAATTAGATTAGATAGATCTTCCTCGATGGTACTATTTGTTCTCTCCTGCTAAAGGAAACAAGGAGGAAAGATGATAATAGAGGGGCACAGGAAGGAAGTTATAGCCAGATAACACTGCCATAAATGGTAGAGGAAAAGTATTTGACACTGTTAGCAAAGTAAAGGCCATATCTAGTTCTGTTAACACATTATAGAGGAGAGATGAGAAGAGCTACTTGAGAGGTGGCTCTATAATGTGACCCCCCAACACAAAAGCAAGATTTATCTTTTCCTTTCTTGCTCTGGCATTCATGAGCTGACGATGACCCTGTTGGTTTAAAACAAGCAGATAATGACCCGAAAAAGCACTGTCCCAAAGCAATCTTCACCAAATGCTAGTCAGATTTGTGTAGCTCAATTTTTTGAGGCGTTAAACCAGAGCTAGTGATACAAGAAACAAAATGCCACGTTATACAGGTTGATTTATGAATGTTGTATCATGCACGCATGCATCAAGTGCATACCAATACTGCCTCCAAAACACCAGTCATGGCTGTTGTTACATAAACTGCTCGCGAGGTATCGCTGCAGAGCAGTATTCCTGCGCTGACACATCCTGAGAAAATATTGGCATCATTCTGTGTGATGCTGATGACAGAGAATCCAAGAAGGATACAGGATATATTTGCGAATAAAACTGAATGCACAGCGTTTAAAGTGTCCAACATCAATCACATACGGATGAAATCTTGTTGTTTGGAGGTCGACAATGGGGTAATTATCTGTCTAGGGAATGTTAGCTAGCAAGTAGTCTAGCTAGCTAAGCTAACGACAGTTTTGCTAGCTAGCTAGCTAGCTAATATTTACAGTGATTTTAGTTTTTATAGTTAACAATGTTGATAACATTGCCGTTTAAAGTTGTGGCTGCCTGGCTAATGCAACTCTTCAAATGTTTTAAAACTCGGAACCTTCTTACGTGCTACCCTTTCGTTTCGTAGGTAACGTTAGCTAACTAGCTAATTGAGATCCTATTAAATTACTAGATAGAGGGCTACTGTGTATAAACTCTTGAAGTTCCAGTATGGAGTGATTATGGCAGCCATATTGGTCAGGGAGATATCCAAAACAGTCTAAATTGGATAAACGACAGTTGAGGCATACTCCTGATTTTAGTTATGCAGAAAAATAAAAGTAAGGCATGTGATATCAAAAATGATTTAATAGAATTGTCAACCTAAAATATTGTCATAGAATTATACGGGTTGTATACCAATTGTCTGTATACAACAAAGTCGTGGACTCAGTGGCTTCGACTCAAGTAACAAATTTGATGACTTAATAGAAAATAAAATGACTCGACTTTGGCCTGAGATTGATGAATTAAAATTATCTGGCCAGGTTTTCTAATGTTTTGTCACTCATTTTGTGGCACAAAGTATACGTGGATTGACTTCCACAAGTAGCCAGAGACAGAAGCTGCAGCGTCGCCCTTGCAAAATACCTGCAACAGATTGGCTAGTGAAACGCACACGCGGCACTCTGATTGGACTAGCAAACTGTCAATCATCACAGGTCGGATGAGCTAGCGAAGCGATTGATGATTTGCTGTGCAACTATACGATCGAGTGCAGCGCAAACGTCTAATTGTAGGAAGAGACGATTGTCATAATAAATAAATATGCAGCGCCAAAAAAAAATTGGTGATCAAGAATATTAACGGTTTACTTTGTAAACTTACCAGCAATGGGGCAACACTTATTATCATAGGCCTACTGGTGTTTTGGTATGTAACAATTGCTTGAAATTGGTAATTTACTTATGAAGCTGGCATTGGGAATTTGTTGTTAAAATGTATTATTACTGTGGCGAAGACGCACCATAGCCTCCTGCGCGGATTTTCACTTGTTGCTCTCCAAACTCCTGCTAGTGAAGAGCGCTTTTTTACCGGGTGGGTATAATTCTTGGAAAGTTCCAACAGGAATCTGTTCCAACAACTTCGTAAATAACAAGGTTGCCAACAAACAACGCATACAAAGTTGTATAGCGGCAGAATATGATTTTGTATTCATTTTATTTTATTTCACCTTTATTTAACCAGGTAGGCAAGTTGAGAACAAGTTCTCATTTACAATTGCGACCTGGCCAAGATAAAGCAAAGCAGTTCGACAACATACAACAACACAGAGTTACACATGGAGTAAAACAAATATACAGTCAATAATACAGTAGAAAAATAAGTCTATGTACGATGTGAGCAAATGAGGTGAGATAAGGGAGGTAAAGGCAAAGAAGTCCATGGTGGCAAAGTAAATACAATATAGCAAGTAAAACACTGGAATGGTAGATTTGTAGTAGAAGAAAGTGCAAAGTAGAAATAGAGATAATGGGGTGCAAAGGAGCAAAATAAAATAAATAAATACAGTAGGGGAAGAGGTAGTTGTTTGGACTAAATTATAGATGGGCTATGTACAGGTGCAGTGATCTGTGAGCTGCTCTGACAGCTTGTGCTTAAAGCTAGTGAGGGAGATAAGTGTTTCCAGTTTCAGAGATTTTTGTAGTTCGTTCCAGTCATTGGCAGCAGAGAACTGGAAAGAGAGACGGCCAAAGGAGGAATTGTTTTGGGTGTGACCAGAGAGATATACCTGCTGGAGCGCGTGCTACAGGTAGGTGCTGCTATGGTGACCGGTGAGCGGAGATAAGGGGGGACTTTACCTAGCAGGGTCTTGTAGATGACCTGGAGCCAGTGGGTTTGGCGACGATTATGAAGCGAAGGCCAGCCAAAGATACCGGGTAGGGAGTGGGCTATTTCATTAAGTTTTTCACTCACCACGTTTTATTCTGAAAAATGTCTGTCCACACTCTGGTAGCCTATGGACAAACATTAAGAATAAGTTACATGGTGAGTTGATGCCTATTCGGAAGCTAGGTGAATTGATCATGTTACTTTGTATGCGTTTGTTGGCAACCTTGTACTTTACAAAGTTTTTGTTACAGATTCCTGTTGGAACGTTCCACAAATTATACCCACCCCCATTTTCCTGTTGTTTAAACGTTTGCTGTTGCTTTCACGCGTTGAAATGCATTGGCCCTATGAGGTAAATCTATATTCCATCGAATACTAAAATAATTGCTAAAGTTTCATAATTCTATCCCCATACCGTTTATTGCAACACGTAGACATGTCTGTTTCTGGTTTGATGAACATACGATCGATACCATTTCATTTAGCCAACCATTAGTTACTCTGCTGTGAGTTGGCGCGATGTGTATAGTGCACATGAACGTTCGTAAGACTCATGAGGTTGAAGTTCTGTTTATTTAATTAAATGTATGGTTTCCTTTGTTCATATTCCCTGGGTTATGTCGGAGTTCTGTGTGTCTGTGTCATATGTCTCTGTCATGTTTGTTGTGCGTGAACAAATGATTGTTCCATGAATGCATGGTGTTGAAATATAATGAATAATCATTAAGTCTGATTTAAGACGGATGTGGAAATGTCCTTTTACATTTTAGAACCAGTTTATTGGTTGTAATTGCTAATTGTATGGTCTTGGGTGCCAAGTGCTTATATAATGTAGGTCTTCCTGTTAGATTCGATTTGCTTTCTCAGGGGGAGGCTGTACAGTCTGGCCCTCTACCTGTGTCTGTTCAGAGTGTATCAGGCTTAACCTGCCCTGAGGCTATTTCTTTTGGGTTATTGCCGGTGTATATTAGGTAAATCTATTTGTATATTTTGTATGATATGGCGCTTTCACCATTGGATCACCAAGACATGTAAATAGGTCTACACTCTGAGCGTCTTCTGCTGATGTCACGCCCTTATGACTGCTGCAAGGTCCCTATTTTACAATTACATCATCAAGAATGTGCTGTAGACAAAATAGTCAAAAGGTATGTTTTGTAGACTCAATAAATGAACAAAGATTTGTAGTTGAACAAGGCGTTGCGTCTATAGTTTTATTTTTTTTAACTTGAGACTTGACTTGCTCTTAGAATGCACGACTTGGACTTGACTCGAGTCTTGACCCGTTCTACTTGGGACTCGAGGCTCATCTTGTGACTTGACACTTGCTTGTGACTCGAATAATAGTGACTTGGTCCCACCTCTGATAAAATACCTTCTAAAATGCATGTAAAATCATAAAATAGTGTTTGTGGACATGTTTAGGCTTTAAGTCAAAGCAAAAACGGTGACAACCCCCTAAACTATTACTTTTAATGGGGGTCTTGCTTGTTTTCAGACAGTGCGGTCGCTCATCTGAGCTGATCCTGCAGCTCTGATGACTGTGCTACGGTTATGTGTCTGTTGTCATAATGCAAATGACGTGTCAATATCTGATCCCTACAAGACATCATAACATGGCATATCAACCATGCCTGAGTACCAATCCTCTGTACCCATGTCCTCATGCTTATGGTAGTTCACCTTCATCTATAAAACAGGGAAGATCAACACTCACAGTATCAAATACCAAAGCAATAAATGGCAATACAGCCTTATTGACTGGATAGAAAATAACCACTTTGTCCTTGAGGGAGTGTCAAGTGAGAGCGACCCGTTGTCTAGTCCATGTGTCTCTCGTCCTTCTGGTTCATGACTGTTTGCCCATGTGTTGTCTTCCACAGATGTAGCCGGTGAGATGGAATATCATGAGAGACCTGCTTCTTTTCGCCAAGCCCGCCTCAACCCCTTTGACCGGGGGGAGGAGGAGGAGGGCGGCCCCCCAGGGGGTAAAATCCCCCCTCAAGATGGTGAGTTTGACTGGTGGGTTGGGTAGTAGCCTAGTTCATTGATGGGTCCCAGTATACATGTGAAATGAATTAACACCAGTGCTGAATGTGATTGCCATGTGATGAGAAGAGAATGCAGAGGCAGATTCTGTGTGTCTTACTCATCTCAGCAAAGGCCTGGAGAATGGATGGGCTGATGACACTGCAGCAGTATTGCAGTAGCCTGGTGTGAAGTCAGTTCATGTTGTCTGTGCAGCCAGGCTGCATCTGCAAGATTAAAGCTGCAACCGGTACCAGAGCAAGCTTTGTCTGCAGAATTATAGTCTGCAAGAGATGGAACAATCTATACATTTTGAAATGATGTGACTGACTGTACAGCTGAACAACAGCATAGACTGAAAGAGGAAGAAGGCTGCTGTTTTTTCACATCTCTGTTGCTTAATATCTGATTTAGTACCACTCTTGCAACAGCGCCCTAACCATTATGAGCTCATCAACAACACCAACTGACCCTGGATCTGTAGTTGTGGGCCAAAAGTAATGAGAGGAACTGAGACAGGAGCATTAGGTAGTACTGTGGTTCAGAACGATTCCTGTAATCATATGCCTACACTTAGCTCAGTTCACTAGAACACTGTCTAGGCTTCAGCTGCATCTGTCTGCCTCTCCAGCTCTCTCTGGCAGCCAGCGACTCAGGATATCTTGTCTCTCACTACCATGATGCCATCTGAGGTGTATGCAGGTACAAACAATGTGCAGGCCTAGATAGGGAGATTAGCTATGGGTTTACTTGATACAGGCTAATTTGAGACCACTACCTGCTGAATGTTGTTTGTTTGTTTAATGATATGTTCTTTCTTTAGGTCTATCTGATGAACTAGTCAGTTGTTAGACATCCAAAATGCTTCTTGCCGGGGGTAGACATCTGTTTGTGGTCCAGGCTAACTGTTGATGTAATTGCAAAGTCATGTAGCATCTCTGTATTTTCAGAATTATGTTATGATAGGAGGGGAATCTTGTCCCTCTGGATCTTTAGCCCTAATAGATCTGTTTCTTACTGTGTTGAGGCGTCTGTTACAGCCAAAAGTAAACGCTTTGGGAAGCACATTTTTATCAGGAAGTGGTCTTTGGCGATGTAGAAGCTTAGAGCTTCAAAGAGGTTAGCCCTCATGCAATATCTGGTACTCTGTACCCTGACACAAAACCACACAAAATGGCTTAAAGCCTCTCTCAGGTTCCTCAAAGGCTTTCAATATTTGATCAGTTTACATGCCCCCAGGCCTACCAGCACTCCCTTTGATTTAATGACTGAAGAGCTGAACTGTGTATGTTCTGGTGCTGAAGTTGGGAGCCAAGCTAAACCAAGAAGAACTTTCTTTATCAGATTGTCAGAATGCTTTGATCTGTGTGATTAGTCTGGTAATACAGAATCCCACGTTTGAGTTGGTGTCAGAAAATAAAGCTTCTATCTGGCATGACTTGCCTTTGTACTATAATTCTAAGTTCTTTGTTGTCAAACCCTTTAATGAAGTAGCATAAACGTGTCCCAAATAATTTTACGTAGAAGAATAAGATTATTGCAAATCAGGGACGATAGCCTTTGTTAAATCCAATAGGTGAGGTGGAAACTCCACATCCAGGCCCACATCCGACTGTTAGGTTAGTCATATCTGCCTGTTAATCTTGAGGCTGTATAGCCTTAAGTCTGTTACCTAGTAACCTTTAGCACTTCAAAGGCAGTAGTCCTTCCCTGTTTCCCTCTGGTTTTAAACAGAGCACGTATTTATATAAAAACAGTATCTTCTGACTGCTTTATCCACTGAGTGAAACTCCTTTTAGACAAATGTCGTGTGTGTGTGTGTGTGTGTGTGTGTGTGTGTGTGTGGTGTGTGTGTGCGAGAGGGAGAACAATGCTTACAGTACTTCTTGTCTGTCTTTCCTCAGAGCTGAGACCTGAGCTCTTCTCCTCTGAGAGCCGAAGCCAGAGTTTGGTCCGAGCCATGGACCTGGGACTGGCAGAGGACCACTTCTCTCGACCTGTCGTAAGGACAATCCTTATACGGCCATTTTGGATGTTGGTGAACCACTGACCAGTCAGTGTGGTTGCATGAAAAGTATTTCTTAGTGAAAACACGACTGTGATGGATACACTTGTCTATGTGCAGTTTAAATGGCAATCAGTATGTGTTAATGTGAGATTTGGTGCCGTGTCTGCCCATGCATGAACTTATGTGTGTTTGTGTGTTTCTACTGTATGTCCTTGTGCAGGACTCGTTTGTAGCATTGGACATTGAGCAGCTGAAGATGGCCATAGAGGAGTGTAAGAGATTAATCCTGGAGCTGCCTGAGCATTCAGAGAGACAGAAGGACACTGTGGTCAAACTCATCCACCTACGGCTCAAACTACAGGAGCTCAAGGTAAGACCAGGGGAGGCTGGAGGGATGTATTGAACTACCCAGAGGCCATGAGTTAAGGGGGTAAGAAATTAGTAATGGGAGGTAGATGGCAAGAAGGTAGTCGTATCTACGTAGACGAGTCGACCAACTTAAAAAAAAACAAGTACAAAATGTTTTCAGAGCACTTACTTGTGAACTGTGTATGCATGAAAGCCATTCACAAATCATTCACTACCTCTTGAAATGTCAATACAATATTAGTGTGTAACATACAGTGCCTTCAGAAAGTGGTCACACCCCTTGACTTTTTCCACATTTTGTTGTTTTACAGCCTAAATTTTAAATTTATTAAATTGAGATGTTGGGTCACTGGCCTACACCCAATACCCAATAATGTCAAAGTGGAATTATGTTTTTGAAAAGCTGAAATAATGAAAAGCTGAAATGTCTTGAGTCAATAACTATGCAACCCCTTTGTGATGGCAAGCCTAAATAAGTTCAGGAGTAAACATTTGCTTTACAAGTCACAAAAGTTGCATGGAATCAATAATGGTGTGCAATAATCGTGTTTAACATAACTGTTTTAAATGACTACCTTATCACTGTACCCCACACTCACAATTAACTGTAAGGTCCCTCAGTCGACCAATGAATTTCAAACACAGATTCAACCACAAAGACCAGGGAGGTTTTCCAATGCCTTGCAAAGAAGGGCACCTATTGGTAGTTGAGTAAAAAAACCAGACATTGAAATATCTCTTTGAGCGCATGGTAAACGTATTAATTACACTTTGGATGGCATATCAATACGCTCAGTCACTACAATGATACAGGCGCCCTTCCTAACTCAGTTGCCGGAGAGGAAGGAGACCGCTCAGGGATTTCACCATGAGGCCAATGGTGACTTTAAAACAGTTACAGAGTTTAAAGGCTTTGATAGGAGTAAACTGAAGATGGATCATCAACATTGTAGCTACTCTACAATACGAACCTTAATGCCAGATTAAAAAGAAGGATGCCTGTACGGAATAAGAATATTCCAAAACATGCATCCTGTTTGCAACAAGGCACTAAAGTAAAACTGTAAAAAATGTGGCTAAGAAATTAACTTCATGTCCTGAATACAAAGTGTTATGTTTGGGGCAAACACAACACGTCACTGAATACCACTCTACATATTTCAAGCATGGTGGTGGCTGCATCATGTTATGGGTATGCTTGTCATCGGCAAGGACTAGTGAGTTCTTTTTAGCATAAAAATAAATGGTATAGAGCTAAGCACAGGCTAAATCCTAGAGGAAAACCTGGTTCAGTCTGCTTTCCAACAGACTCTGGGAGACAAATTCACCTTTCAGCAGGACAATAACCTAACACACAAGGCTAAATATACACTGGAGTTGCTTACCAAGATGACGTTGAATGTTCCTGAGTGGCCTAGTTAGTTTTTACTTAAATCAACTTGAAAATCTATGGCAAGACTTGAAAATGGCTGTCTAGCGATGATCAACAACCAACTTTATAGAGCTTGAAGAATTTTAAAAAGATGGAACAATCCAGGTTGCAAAGTGCTTAGACTTACCCGAAAAGACTCAGCTGTAATCACTGCAAAAGGTGATTCTAACATGTATTGACTCGGGGGTCTGAATACTTATGTAAATGAGATGTTTCTGTATTTTGTTTTCAAAATATTTGCAAAACTTTGTAAAACATGTTTTCACTTTGTCATTATGGGGTATTGTCTTTAGATGGGTGAGAGAGGAGAAATCAATTTAAAGAATTTTTCATTTAGGCTGTAACAACAAAATGTGGAATAAGACAAGGGGTATGAATACCTTCTGAAGGCACTGTAAGTCTAGTTTTGCTCTTCGTGTCCATGTTTCCTCATTTTATGTCAGACTCTCTCTGTGTTTGTCACATCTAACTTAAAAAAAGAACATGTGAAACCACCCCTTTATATCTCATGCAGTGTCTGGATTCTGATGGGATTGCCTGAATTGTTTTAAATATGGGTTGTTTTGGTGTCATTCACACACTGAGAATGAGGGGTTGAAAGTGCTGCAGTGAACTCGTCCAGTTGATTAACAGAGACTGTAGTGTAGGCCTCTGACACAATGCTGTGCTCTTGT
Organism: Salmo salar; assembly: GCF_965601325.2. NCBI lineage: Eukaryota > Metazoa > Chordata > Actinopteri > Salmoniformes > Salmonidae > Salmo > Salmo salar. Next base: position 22,958,939 of record NC_138301.1, read on the forward strand.
GCTGCGTTCTGATTGGCTCTGCTCCTTCTCACTCAACAGGACCCTGAAGAGGATGAGCCAAACCTGAGGGTGCTATTGGAGCATCGTTTCTCCAAGGAGAAGAGCAAGAGTGTGAAACAGACATGTGACAAGTGCAGCACTATCATCTGGGGCCTCATCCAGACCTGGTACACCTGCGCAGGTAGGAGTGCATTAAAACTAAGCCAAAATGTTCTCAGTGGTAAAACCTCATGGACACTGAACTGTTACAGCTGTATGGTTGAACTTGGGTAAACATATAAAAGAGAGAGCATTGCTAAGCAACCAAAACTGAATGGCGTTCAGTTGCTAGGCAACACTGCCCTCCTGAGGCCTTCTATTGGTCAACGGTGGCCCTGATGAATTAATTGAGTTGGAGAGAGAAATTGAATGAATTGGTGTACTGTATGGCCAACTTTCTCTCAAATCTTAAGTCATATATTGAATTTTAAAACAGTAGTAGCTGTTGACTAATCTCTGTCCCCCTGTTCCTCTCGCAGGTTGTTACTACCGTTGCCATAGCAAGTGCTTGAACCTCATCAACAAGCCCTGTGTGAGGTCAAAGGTCAGCCACCAGTCAGAGTACGAGCTCAGCATCTGCCCAGAGATCGGGCTGGACCGGCAGGACTACCGCTGTGCCGAGTGCCGCACACCTGTGTCACTAAGTGAGTGTTCAGCCTTTATGAGATCGACTTGATAGCCAATTAGCAGTCAGCACAAATTGAAATATATGGGCATGAAGTCTATGGACCCTTGTTGTATTAATAACACAGAGTTATAAAAGGAATGCCTAACCTCTGGGTCAATGGCCTGTAGGGCTGTGTGGACATTCTTCTCCTCTCACAGACTGTGACTAAACCTACTGTACTGTACAAGATAAACCTGGAGCCCAATAAGTCTTAGTGTTCCTCTGTGGGGATCTGAAGAGATTTAGCTAGAGCACTTAGTCATTCTCAGCTATGTTGAGTTGTAGTATCTCATTAAGAGTTTAATTATGTTGCGGTTAGGAAAATATTTGTTTTGTAATGTGTTGTGACAGTGTTAGTTGCATGATCAGTGAGTTGTGTGTGACTGTGAGAGTTGTCTCTGAGACAGTTACGTCAGTGAGAGTTGTGTGGCGTTATAATCGCTCACGGAGCCCCATGCTGCACTGTATTGTGTTGTCCTGTAGGGGGCGTACCCAGCGAGGCCAGGCAGTGTGACTACACGGGCCAGTACTACTGTAGCACCTGCCACTGGAATGACACCGCTGTCATCCCTGCACGCGTCATCCACAACTGGGAGTTTGAGCCACGCAAGGTACCAAAGAGAGATGCTAATGGAACACTGTTTTTCCTTATCAATATAGATTTTTACCCAACCAGGAACTTCAACAAACTCTACATTATATTACATGATGTTTACCCAACCAGGAACTTCAACAAACTCTACATTATATTACATGATGTTTACCCAACCAGGAACTTCAACAAACTCTACATTATATTACATGATGTTTACCCAACTAGGAACTTCAACAAACTCTACATTATATTACATGATGTTTACACAACTAGGAACTTCAACAAACTCTACATTATATTACATGATGTTTACCCAACTAGGAACTTCAACAAACTCTACATTATATTACATTATGAGCAGCTGGTAAGAGAATGCACCGCTGTTTCCTTTGGTGACTGTGTAATGGATAAAGATCACTGAAGAAGCAGGCCTGAAGCCAGGAATAATAATGATCCTATGATGTTGAGAGCATAGAACCCTATTATAGTGTATCACATGGAGACAGAACACATTAAAACACTGTTGTGTTTTCTTAGCGTCTGTGTTTGACTATTTGCATTCTGTGCAGTTCTATCTAACGGTGTGTCCCCTGCTCTCTGGTCAGGTATGTCGTTCCTCCATGCGTTACCTGGCCCTGATGATTCCTCGGCCTGTATTGAAACTGAGGGAGGTCAACCCACTGCTCTTCAACTTTGTGGAGGAACTAGTGGAGATCAGGGTAGGTGACATATCAGCAACAGGGACTCTTTTTGTGCCATAAATTCATTAAAATGTGTTTTTGTCTTTTTGTACAGTTTTTGGTTTGCCCTCTATTTCCACTCCATATAAACTGGGATGAAGTCTGGGTTTGCTATAGAACTTGTTTTGGGAGCTCTTCCTTGTCTGTACTATCAAACAGTAGACCAGGCTTTTGTTTTCAGGAGATTCTCACCAGTCAGCAGTTCTATTTGTGCCAGTGTGTTTTGTGGTGAGGGTTAGAATACTGAGGCAGACAGACAGCTGTTTCTGTCATTGGGGAGATTGGAGGGCCAGAGAAGGAAAAACACTTGCTTATGGTATATAATAAAAATAGTTCCATGAAATTAGAAGTATGGGGTGGGGGGCACATTCAAAAGCGATTTCCCAAAGAACATGTTGTGTCTGACATTGGCCCATGGAATCAAGGTGTGACTGATGGCTTGTGTGTGAATGTGTTCCTCCCTGCAGAAGCTCCGTCAGGACATCCTACTGATGAAGCCCTACTTCATCACCTGTAAGGAGGCCATGGAGGCACGGCTGCTACTGCAGGTCAGCAACATCCCCGCAATATCAACACATCATCACAACACCCCGACATCATCCCAACACCCCCACGACATCTTCACCACAGCCATAATATCACATAAATATCACATTCCAAAATCAGTATAAAGGATATTGCATTTGCGTCCAGTGCCTTGCATAAGGTTCTTGCAGCAGTATTTATTGTTAAACAACCCAGAGGAACCAATTTTTGCTGAGGTCATGGCTGATAGTATGTGCTGCAACAGCGCCACCCTCTGGCCTTTTATTAATAACATACTGATATAAGAATCAAATCAAGTTTAAATTATCACATGCTTCGTAAACAACAGATGTAGACTAAGTAAAATGCTTACTTACGGGCCCTTCCCAACAATGCAGAATACAATAAAGAAGAAGAAAGAAAAAAAAAATATATATATATATATATATAAGGGAACACTTAAACAACACAATGTAACTCCAAGTCAATCACACTTCTGTGAAATCAAACTGTCCACTTAGGAAGCAACACTGATTGACAATAAATTTCACATGCTGTTGTGCAAATGGAATAGACAACAGGTGGAAATTATAGGCAATTAGCAAGACACCCCCAATAAAGGACTGGTTCTGCAGGTGGGGACCACAGACCACTTCTCAGTTCCTATGCTTCCTGGCTGATGTTTTGGTCACTTTTGAATGCTGCCGGTGCTTTCACTCTAGTGGTAGCATGAGACGGAGTCTACAACCCACACAAGTGGCTCAGGTAGTGCAGCTCATCCAGGATGGCACATCAATGCGAGCTGTGGCAAGAAGGTTTGCTGTGTCTGTCAGCGTAGTGTCCAGAGCATGGAGGCGCTACCAGGAGACAGGCCAGTACATCAGGAGACGTGGAGGAGGCCGTAGGAGGGCAACAACCCAGCAGCAGGACCGCTACCTCTGCCTTTGTGCAAGGAGGAGCAGGAGAAGCACTGCCAGAGCCCTGCAAAATGACCTCCAGCAGGCCACAAATGTGCATATGTCTGCTCAAACGGTCAGAAACTGACTCCATGAGGGTGGTATGAGGGCCTGACGTCCACAGGTGGGGGTTGTGCTTACAGCCCAACACCGTGCAGGACGTTTGGCATTTGCCAGAGAACACCAAGATTGGCAAATTCGCCACTGGCGCCCTGTGCTCTTCACAGATGAAAGCAGGTTCACACTGAGCATGTGACAGACGTGACAGAGTCTGGAGACGCCGTGGAGAACGTTCTGCTGCCTGCAACATCCTCCAGCATGACCGGTTTGGCGGTGGGTCAGTCATGGTGTGGGGTGGCATTTCTTTGGGGGGCCGCACAGCCCTCAATGTGCTCGCCAGAGGTAGCCTGACTGCCATTAGGTACCGAGATGAGATCCTCAGACCCCTTGTGAGACCATATGCTGGTGCGGTTGGCCCTGGGTTCCTCCTAATGCAAGACAATGCTAGACCTCATGTGGCTGGAGTGTGTCAGCAGTTCCTGCAAGAGGAAGGCATTGATGCTATGGACTGGCCCGCCCGTTCCCCAGACCTGAATCCAATTGAGCACATCTGGGACATCATGTCTCGCTCCATCCACCAATGCCACGTTTCACCAGACTGTCCAGGAGTTGGCGGATGCTTTAGTCCAGGTCTGGGAGGAGATCCCTCAGGAGACCATCCGCCACCTCATCAGGAGCACGCCCAGGCGTTGTAGGGAGGTCATACAGGCACGTGGAGGCCACACACACTACTGAGCCTCATTTTGACTTGTTTTAAGGACATTACATCAAAGTTGGATCAGCCTGTAGTGTGGTTTTCCACTTTAATTTTGAGTGTGACTCCAAATCCAGACCTCCATGGGTTGATAAATTGGATTTCCATTGATTATTTTTGTGTGATTTTGTTGTCAGCACATTCAACTATGTAAAGAAAAAAGTATTTAATAAGATTATTTCATTCATTCAGATCTAGGATGTGTTGTTTAAGTGTTCCCTTTATTTTTTTGAGCAGTGTGTGTGTATATATATATACATGCATACATACATACATACATACATACATCACACACACACACACACACACACACACACACACACACACACACACACACACACACACACACACACACACACACAACCGGTCAAACGTTTTAGAACACCTACTCATTCAAAGGTTTTTCTTTATTTTTACTATTTTCCACATTGTAGAATAATAGTGAAGACATCAAAACTATGAAATAGTACATATGGAATCATGTAGTAATCAAAGTGTTATATAAAATATATTTATTTGTTTTTGAGATTGTTCAAATAGCCACCCTTTTCCTTGATGACAACTTTGCACACTCTTGGTATTCTCTCAACCAGATTCACCTGGAATGCTTAACTAACGGTCTTGAAGGAGTTCCCACATATGCTGAGCATTTGTTGGCTGCTTTTCCTTCACTCTGCGGTCTGACTCGTCCCAAACCAGCTCAATTTGGTTGAGGTCGGGGGGGATTGTGGAGGCCAGGTCATCTGATGCAGCACTCCATCACTCTAATTATTGGTAAAATAGTCCTTACACAGCCTGGATTGGTCATTGTCTTGTTGAATTGGTCATTGTCTTGTTGAAAAACAAATGATCGTCTCACTAAGCCCGAACCAGATGGAATGGCGTATCGCTGCAGAATGCTGTGGTAGCCATGCTGGTTAAGTGTGCCTTGAATTCTAAATAAATCACAGACCGTGTCACCAGCAAAGCACCTCCTCCTACTCCATGCTTTACGTTGGGAAATGCACATGCGGAGATCATCCGTTCACCCACACCACGTCTTACAAAGACACGGCGGTTGGGACCAATAATCTCCAATTTGGACTCATCAGACCAAAGGACACATTTTTACCGGTCTAATGTCCATTGCTCGTTTTTCTTGGCCCAAGCAAGTCTCTTCTTCTTTTTGGTGTCCTTTAGTAGTGGTTTCTTTGTAGAAATTCGACCATGATGGTCTGATTCACGCAGTCTCCTCTGAACAGATGATGTTTATGTGTCCGTTACTTGAACTCTGTGAAGTATTTATTTGGGCTGCAATATGAGATGCAGTTAACTCTAATGAACTTATCCTCTGCAGCAGAGGTAACTCTGGGTCTTCCTTTCCTGTTGTGGTCCTCATGAGAGCCAGTTTCATCATAGCGCTTGATGGTTTTTGCGACTGCACTTGAAGAAACTTTCAAAGTTCTTGAAATGTTCTGTATTGACTGCACTTCATGTCTTAAAGTAATGATGAACTGTCATTTCTCTTTGCTTATTTGAGCTGTTTTGAGCTGTTTTTCTGTATACCACCCCTACCTTGTTCACAACAAAACTGATTGGCTCAAGCGCATTAAGAAGGAAATAAATTCCACAAATTAACTTTTAAGAAGGCACACCTGTTAATTGAAATGCATTCCAGATGACTACCTCATGAAGCTGGTTGAGTGAATGCCAAGAATGTGCAAAGCTGTCATCAAGGCAAAGGGTGGCTATTTGAAGAATCTCAAATATAAAATATATTTGGATTTGTTTAACACTTTTTTTGGGGTTACTACATGATTCCATATGTGTTATTTCATAGTTTTGATGTCTTCACTATTATTCTACAATGTAGAAAATATAATAAATTAAGAAAAACCCTTGAATGAGTAAGTGTGTCCAAACTTTTGACCGGTAATGTACATGTTTATAATCATAATAGAAAAAAGCTATTAACACAAGGAATAAGTACACGATGAGCAATGATAGCTTGGCTATAAATACTGAACAAAAACATAAACGCAACATGTAAAGTGTTGGTCCCATGTTTCATGAGCTGAAATAAAAGATTCCAGAAATTGTCCATGTGCACAAAAAGCGTATATTTCTCTCAAATGCTTTGCACAAATGTGTTAGTGAGTATTTCTCTTTTGCCAAGTTAATCCATCCACCTGACCGGTGTGGCATTATCAAGAAGCTGATTATTACACAGGTGCATGTTCATTTAATTGTTTATGGTTCATTGAGCAAGAATGGGAAACAGTGTTTAAACCCTTTACAATGAAGATCTGTGAAGTTATTTGGATTTTTACAAATGATCTTTGAAAGACAGGGTCTTGAAAAAGGGACGTTTATTTTTTTTGCTGAGTTTAGGAAGAGGTAATGGTCTTGGTAATGCTAGACCACATATAAATGTCAATATGCAAGTTATGTGAGTTAATGGGTGACCTCGACGTTACACAGCTACTGTACATTCTTACATGCATACAGTCGTATGTAGGCTTAGTTGTGAGCAGTTATGGTATATGAAACATACAGCACCAGAGGGGATTATTCTAGTTCATATGCAAATGTGAAAAAGTGTTAGAAAATATTGTCCCAGGTTAGGGTTTGTTTTTACAGTGAAAGGGGCTCAAATTTTAGGCATTGCTTTTAGTTATTACATTCTTTTAGTTAACATTCAGTTGGTTTAGAGTCAGTTAACCTAATTTAATGGATATGGAAATGTTTCAGTTCCCTCTGTCTCTCTATATATTTGAATCTCCCTTCCGCTCTCAGCTCCATGATCGCCAGCACTTTGTGGAGAACAATGACATGTACTCGCTGCAGGATTTGATTGACATCTCCAGTGGCAGACTCAGCTGCTCTCTCACAGAGATCCACACTACCTTTGCCAAGCACATCAAACTGGACTGTGACGTGAGTTGTATACAGTACTTGTCTGTCACAAAGGTGAGGAAGAACCCGAATCATTCTGGGGAGAAAACCAATGGAACAGAGCAGGCAGATGTTTTGCTGAAGCTGTAGAGACCTGTGATACTGACCTGTGCCCTGTCTTTTGCCTTCTCCAGCGGTGCCAAGCCAAAGGCTTTGTGTGTGAGCTGTGTAAGGAGGGAGACATCCTGTTCCCGTTTGACAGCCACACCTCAGTGTGCCACGACTGCTCTGCTGTCTTCCACAGGTCAGTCCCTTATCTGTGGACACCAGAGGAGGCTGATGGGAGGAGCTATAGGAAGATGAGCCCATTGTAATGAATGGAATAAATGGAACGGTATCAAACACATCATACATATGGAAACCACATGTTCGACTCTGTTGCATTTATTCCATTCCAGCCATTACATTGAGCCATTCCTCCTATAGCTCCTCCCACCAGCCTCCACTGGCAGACACGTTTATAAGACATATGTAGTGTTCATGTATAATATCAGTGATTGGTTGACACTTGGCTATTTCCTGTGTGCTGTTTCTCTTTAGGGACTGTTTCTATGACAATTCCACAACTTGCCCGAAATGTGCCCGGATGACCGAACGCAAGCACGACGATCCGCCGTATCCGAAAGACACGTAGCCCTGTCGATCTAACCCTGTCACTGTGACTGACCACCTGTGGGAGCGACCATGGCACTTTTTCTTATGTTGAGGACCATCAAGACATTTTTCTGACACAAACATGACTAGCTCTCTCTCTGTTGTTTTGTGGGGATGTTTTCAAGGTACTTTGTTCCAGTTCAGTGGACTACGGAAGATGGTAGCAGGATACTAGAGTTTTATATGATCTGGTAGTGAAGTGTGATACTCTGAGACTGGCTGCATTGTATAGCCCACAGAAACACCCTGAGCACTAAGCCAATGTTGTACAGTATGTGTGTTACTGTGTGAGAATGGGCATCATGGGCATCATGCTGCAGGCATGAACTGCAATGTGGGTCACATAACTGTCTTTACCTCTTAACATTCTAATATCTTTAACTACCCTGAAGTAGGTGTTAAATTCCAATTATCTTAACAAATTAATTTAACAAAACTACCATTCACCTCCAGGCCTTAACTGACATCGATAACAAGAGCCAGGTATTTCTAATGAGGTTAGGTCGTAACTCTTCAAAACTGCTTCCCTATGGGCATGAGGTATTTCACCCCCTCCTGTTGTGAAACAATGTTACGTGATGGACAATGACACTAAAATTGGTTTTGATTATTTGTTTGAACACCACAAAATGATCTGCCTGAAACACTTGAGAAGAGAACATGTGGTTTGTATGTTATGTCTTAGGCAACTTTAATGCAGTACCTTTTTACAGTAGAATTATTGGGCAGTCATGTAAACAATGTCAAGAGGGTAAAGTCAAGGAGAGCTCATGATGTGCTGATTAACTATATCTTAAGGTGACATTGTGTGCTGGAATTCTAATTGAACACTGTGTGCATTTACCCATTGATCAAGTCATCAATTTAACAGTATTTTTGTGGGGTGTTTTGTAGCCTGCCTCAAAATATGGCACATTCTTTGAGCTGACGAATGATACTTCTGGACACATGAGCATGTAAATGTTTATGTTGACAAATTATTTGTTTTAAAATAATGAGTGTTTGGCTGTGTTATGTTTGTCTCTAGGTAATGATCTTGATAACATGCAAGTGTAATGTTCCATGTGTTAGTGAAAATCCAGATATAAACATGAATTCTAAGATCATGTGACGTTAAGCATGAATAGTGTATTAATAAATTCTGTTGTGAGGAGTGTTTTAGCTGACACTGGCAGCCTTTGCCAATGTAGCCCTCTGCTCCAGGCCTAATGCAAATATTACTATGTACCGTGGCCATACTAAATGTTGTTTTGAACAGTGTACCAACAGTAAACTGTTTAAAAAAACAAAAAAACAGCTGAGAGATTGTTTCTGTCTGATCATCGTGGAAAATGTGACCAGTGAATGAGGGGATTCAATTATCTGGCCCGGGTTACCATGGGGGCAGGAGTTTGGACAGGTGTGCGTTCGTTTCAGAACCGGACTGCCTCCCACCTCCGTGGTTCAAAGCCCACGGTGAAGTCGGCTCCAAAGAAAAGTGACATCGCCGAGGCTAGATCAAGCACGTGGAGTAACGAGTAGGATTCGGTATTTTCACATGCACAAGTGATTTATTTTTTTATAAAAACGCTTTATCTGCCTTCCCATCCCAATGAAAACTAGTTAGAAAATTCGAACATATGTTATGGACTGTTATTTATGGAACTTGTTGACAACCTCACAGATTACTGTGAAGTTTGAGAAGGGCGCTCCACCGCTTTCGCTCGTTCATAGACATGTGCACAGCAGCTTGGGTTAATAGAACTCCCTCATTTTCATAAACTTCACTTGTTATTGTTCCACGCATATTGACCAATCGCAAAGTAGCGGTCTGGTCCTTCGAAGGACCCGATGAGGTCGTGGGTATGCACGAACATAAATACACAAAAATGTGAATAATTTAACTAGAATTAATCGAAATTCCTTATTGTACAACTCACAAAACGAATGATTGACAGCAATGATAGATGCATAGATACATATTTGTGAATGTCATTTTTTGTTTACATTATTTTACGTCAGGCTTATATATGGTTGATGACTTGGTTTATCTCACTCTGTAATCGTAGCTAGTTTTAAACTGTTGAGGCTCGGGAGTCGCTCTACCGCAACAGCGGGGATACTCTGTCTGCTTCAGCCGAAATATGGTTCGCATGATGGGGCTGCTTTCAGTGAGTGTTTGGCCCCTGCGGAACGGGGTGCAGGCTTGGGGCAGAGGCTGCGCCACCATCCATACAGCTTTTCGCTACAGTAACGTTAGCGCATTATCGAAGGTAGGGTGTCATTTCTTGAAATAATTCCGTCTGCCGTCAACTTGCAAAAGAACCATGTAATGATATCACACAACATTGATGCCAGATTTACAATATATTTACAAATGCATGATTAAGCCTTGTTTGCCTTTACTTGATGAACTTTGTCATAAAGAGTTTCTTGCATAAAGATCCCTTCCTTGCTTATGAAACTTTTTTTCCCCTCATTCATTTCATAACATATCGAGTTGCTGCGTTCTGGGGATGCGTTCTGGGGAAGGGGCGTCTCAGCTGCAGCACATTATGGGTCATGGCTAGAAGCGATGTCTCCAGTTTTGATCAAATTAACGTCAGATTTTACTTTTCGTAGCAGGTTAGATTAATTTACTCAGCAGGTTAGGAGAATTATCGTATCATTTTAGGATAATTGGGTTAAGGTTAGGACAATTTGTTAGGGTTAGATAAAATGCACAAAAAAATCGACATTTGACGTAAATTTGACGAATTGCATCCCGTCGCAACGGTATCGGAGCTTTTCGTATTATTATACCCTTGACCCAAATTGCGTGAAACATTCTAGGGCCTTTTGCCAAATCGATGCTTTTATAGCCTAACATCAGTTCAGTGAGTTAATCTGTTTATTAAGGACTTTAATATTATTTACTGTAATAATAATCAGTTATTATGATGTGTGGATGTGTTGTATATTCAGTGAATAGTAAAAGGGATAAAAAATGATGCACATCCAAAAATGTTTTGTGGAGGGGCTGACTAACAGAGAGTAAACTATAAAAAGAAAGTCAGCTGCTATACCCATTTAAATGTTTGGGAGCATAATTAGAATATTCAGTGAATAACATCTGAATTGTCTTCAACTGTGTATTGTTGAATATCAGTAGCCTAATGCAGATATTTTAACTCTTTCAAATATGAGATTCAAGGTAGGCTGTGTTAATCCAATCCTGCTCTCTCCTCAGTGTTCCGCATTAAAACGAATCAATCCCATGGGATTAAATCAATGCACTTTCACATTGGCTCGATTGCTCAGTTCCAAACCCCCACGAGGTAAATCCCTCTAACACCAGGAATATGTTGATGTTATCATCTATGCATGTAATGACCATGGCAATTACAGATGACTGTGCAATTCATTGTCGCTGTTGTTTGATGGTGTCCTACATCTTCAATCCCTATGCTAATTCCATGTTTTAATTGCTTCAGGATTTGAGAAGTTCTTCCCAAAGAGTGAGGACACTCCTGGAGTGAACAAATCATCTGAAGAGACCGGTGGTATGACTGATAGCCTATATCCTGTCTCTCTGCTGGCCCACTGTTAACACTGGGATGTCAATGATGGACAGCCAGTTGTCTGTGATTTAATTTCCTGTGTCATTTTGCTTGTTTAGATGAGAAGACCAAAGAGACAGAATCTCAGGGCGGAGGAGAAGGGGGACCAAATGGAGGTGGCGAGAGAGAGAGGAGGAGAGGCGGAAGGAAGGATGAATCAGACTGGTGGACTCGCTTCCAGGTCTGTTTCAAAGCCTCAGCTTTCTACAGAGCAGACATGTAAACAAACAAGGTGTGCCTGTTTTCTCCACAACAACAGCACTCTGTCATCACTCATGTTTGATTTTCCACCCCTTAAGCTACCTGATCTGAACCAGAGACGCTATATAAACACGTCAGTCAATAATGCCTTGTTTGGCAGCCTGTTATGTAATAGATGGGAGGAAAGTAAAAAAAGTAGAGTTCTATTTATAAAGGGCTGCTGTGTAAGAGGATAAAGGATCACCTTTTATCATACTACTAATGGGGGGGGGGGGGGTGTTGGCATGAGAGGGAGGCAGACGGTGGCCAGAGCCCCACTCTGCCTGCTTCCACTCAGAAACTGTGTCTGTTTGCTTGTGCGTGTGTTGATGAGACGGACTTCTGTATACATCATTTCCACCCTGTTTCCCCTCATTGTTTTCTCTGAATGTGACAGAATGATTTCCCCTGGGATGAGAAGACCATGCGCAATGTCGCGATCGGATTCGCCGGCATGGCCTCCACGTTCCTGTATTTCTACTTCCGAGAGACTGGGAAGGAAGTCTCCTGGAAGGACTTTGTAAATAACTACCTGGCCAGAAGACTGGTGAGAGACGGGGGATATACTAGATTACAGTTCTTCACTAGTTACTATGTAATAACGTTTTATAAGACCCATAAGTAAAGTATTATTGCATGTGTTTTCATGCCTGGAGCTGTTATGTCATTGTTTGTGTGTGGAACAGTGAGTCTGAGGTCTTCATTCTTTGATGTGTCTGATGTGTTCTCTGTTCAGGTGGACCGTCTGGAGGTAGTCAACAAACAGTATGTCAGAGTCATCCCAGTGCATGGAGTCAATACGTCAGAGGTGGTGTGTACCAAATAATCACAGGGGAGACATTTGGGAGTCTTGTTTTTTGTTTTTTTACACTATCCATAGGTCCCCTTTTTTTGGATTTCAAGACATGTATAGAGTTTACAAGTTAGTAAGATAAGCATTTGGATTTAATGTATTATTTAGTCTTATGTGGTTACGTTTCATAATGTTTTGCTTAGAGTTTAACCAGTGAGGAATGCCAACAGTTATAAGTGTGTTCACATCCCCCTGTCTCTGTGTGTCACAGAGCTACCTGTGGTTCAACATCGGCAGCGTGGAGACGTTTGAACACAACCTGGAGCTGGCCCAGCAGGAGATGGGCCTGGACTCTACACACAGAGTACCTGTGATCTACGCAAGCGAGAGCGACGGGTGAGACATCATGAGGTTTAGGCCATGGGATGGATGGATGAAGAGCTGTGGGAACAGGAAGACTTTATTTGAATGTTGTTCAGATTAGGAGCTGTGGGGTTGGAACTCATTTGAAGGTCCTCTCTATCAAGCGCTCACTGACCCTGGAGATGTTGATAGATTGATTGGCCCCTTAATGCTAATCTCTCTTTTATTTATATATAGTACTTTCCTGATGAGCATTCTTCCAACCCTGTTGCTGGTTGGCCTCCTGCTCTTCACCATGCGCCAGGGACCAATGGCAGGAGGCCGTGGCGGAGGGCGGGGCAACCCCTTCATAATGGGCGAATCCAAGGCCAAAATCATGAAGGACAACATTGACGTGAGATTTAAGGATGTGGCTGGCTGCGAAGAGGCCAAGCTGGAGATCCTAGAGTTTGTCAACTTCCTGAAGAACCCCCGGCAGTACCAGGACCTGGGGGCCAAGATCCCCAAGGTAACTCTTTCCTTAGATACCCTACCAGCATCTGAAACACTACTCAGATTACCCTGTTGTACAGGATGATGCTCACCAAGATAAAAAATAGCAGTGTGTTGGATTTCATGGCCATGTCAGGAAAACACTGCAGTTGAATTTGTCTATGCAGTGTGATGAGCTGAGATGATAGTTAATTGGCTGTTTGTTTACATAGACATTTCCTTTGCATCTCAGTCACCACTGCACTCTAACCTCCAAGTACTCACAAGAGTGCCCACTTATACCAGCTATGACCATGTGCTTCCCAGGGTGCAGTGTTGTCGGGTCCCCCCGGCACAGGGAAGACCCTGTTAGCCAAGGCCACAGCCGGAGAGGCCAATGTCCCCTTCATCACCGTCAACGGATCTGAGTTCCAGGAGATGTTTGTTGGCGTGGGCCCAGCCAGGGTGAGTACTACCCGAGGGGGAGGGAGGAAGAGGGACAGTTGGATTACAGGGTGGATTTCTGTTAGCTTTTCCTCTCTTTGTCTAAATATTTGCTTTGAGGTCACGCACTTGTTTCACTCCTCTATGGGAATAAATACATGACTCTGAATCACTGTATTGGCATGAGTTTAATACAATAAGCATGATAAACTTTGCTAAAAGTGTTGATTTGTTGTGCTGTGGACCTACCCAGTAATGTAACCCATGCCTTTCCTTTTTCCAGGTGAGGGATATGTTTGCCATGGCCCGTAAGAACGCTCCCTGCATCCTGTTCATCGATGAGATCGATGCTGTGGGCAGGAAGCGAGGAAGAGGGAACTTTGGGGGACAGAGTGAGCAGGAGAACACACTGAACCAGCTTCTAGTGGAGATGGATGGTAGGTCTGGTTTGGTGGTCTTACACTGGTTAATTGAAGGTTAAATGAAGCAAAAAAATAGGGAAATGATTCCCAAAGACACGCAATGAATGTGCCATGTTTAATTAACCATAGTCATCTGTGTCCTGTTCATTATGTGACCCTTCCATACAATCTCAACTGTTTTTTTTCCCCATCACTTCTCTGTTGGGTCTGTAGGGTTCAACACCAGCACTAACGTGGTCGTCTTGGCTGGAACCAACCGACCAGACATCCTGGACCCAGCACTGATGAGACCTGGGCGCTTCGACAGACAGATTTACATAGGTAAAGTCAGTCCACTCCATAAATACAATCTGTGTGGCCTGGAACTGTTTATTTCTGTCATAGCTGTACATTATATCAATGATCTAAATACTGTAGTAGGTACAGATAGTCTAACTTTAGCAGGGCCTAATCTGTCTCTACCTGTCGCCACAGATCAACACAGCCATTGTTAGACTATCAGACAATTCATTGGCCCCTCTTTCAGAGTCCAACTCTATCAGTACCTCACATATACAGTGCATTCTAGATATACGTCACAGTATGTGGAGTTGGGTAGATGCTGCTATCTAGCCGCTATAGGGTATACACAATGATGTTTATTTCTACAGTAAAAGCTACTTTAACAGTGCTTTATCAGTGTGTTCAGTACTGTGACTCAAAGAGCGTAGTTTACCTGGATTAAACGTGGTTTACGTGTATTAATGTGGCATTAGCATTGCTTTCTTTGCTCTGGTGTTGTTCTGGCGCTGCTCTCTGACAACTCTTCCTCTCTGGTCAACAGCCCACAAACAGAATGAGCTTTTCTGCCCTGTCATTGGATTAGCATCTTCAGTGCAGTCTATTGAGGGATTACCCAGCCCTAGCCGGCCGGCATATCTCATGACATTAGCACGTCATGCCTGTCCAGTGCCGTCCCGCCTCTCCTGACCCCCATTACCATAGCAACGAGCTAGCCTGGCCCTGCGAGTTTAGGGAAATGAGTTGAACCTGAACAGGAAAAACCCTGCGCTATAAATTCTAACTAGAGCCCAGAGTTTTTCGCGGTTGGGTCATGTGGTCAGTGAAAAACTCCTGATCTATCTATGTGAGACCACTGTCTAGTCTCCATATTCTAGTCCCATACAGCCCTGGCTGAAATTAATGTGGTTAAGGCTTTTTTTGTCACCTTTCCCTGGGTAGTGAAACCACTTCCTACAGCCCTTGCCGACATGATTAGAATTTGACTGAACCCCATCTCAGCAATGCAGTAAAAGCTTGCCTGTGGTTTTTGTACTCGCAAATAGTCCTTGTAATCAAGCCATTTTAGAAGTGAGAACTTTAAGTGCACAGACATTTTTGGTCACATTCTTGGCAAAAGTACAGGTGCAAAAGCACTGACTGCAAAATGTTTTTGCCATTATCAGTGATGTCATAACTTGCCTAATTGCTTTATCTGTGTCGATAGCGGTCTGATTTGAGTTGTGCCCAACATTGCAGTAACATGTTATGTCATGTGGTTGTACTCTTTGTGAGTGAGGTGAGATGGCTGATCTAGGTTATTTCTGACAGCTGGGATCCATTTTCCCCAAAGTCCAGTCCAGCTGTACAATGGTAGGCAGCTCTGGCCTGGCCTCACTGGCCTGCATTCTTCTGTCTGTCATGGAAACTAACTGCAGCCCGAGTGAGAGCTTCTATAAACCGAAAGGTTATGTAACCGGGGACAGTAACCATTAGGGATAGGAGGCAAGCTGCTCCACTGGGCCTTCTGACTAGGGTGTCAATGTTTTCCCTCTCCTGCCTGGGCCAGTGATCCGTCCCCATAAATATGTTCCACTTCCTCCCTGTCAAACCTGATCCCCCTTCTTTCTCCCTTTCTATCCCTGCACTAATTCAAATTCTCTCTCTCCCCTTCTCCTCTCAGGTCCACCAGACATAAAGGGCAGAGCGTCCATCTTTAAGGTCCATCTGAGGCCTCTGAAGCTGGACTCCAGTATAGACTCTGAAGCTTTGACCAGGAAACTAGCTGCCCTCACACCTGGCTTCACTGGTGAGTGCAGGGCCAGGTGTGTTTGTCTGTGTGCACATTGACAGCTAGCTGTGTAAGGGATAGTTTGGATTTTGGAAATGAAGCCCTTTATCTCCTTCCGTAGAGTCAGATGAACTCATGGATACCATTTATGTCTCTGTGTCCAGTAGGAAGGAAGTTAGCATTGGCCTGCAAAGCCACCTCTAACTAGCATTAGCGAGACTTCGTCTTTGCGCTAGCTTTACCCAAATACTTCCAGTCTTTGCGATAATCTAGTTAGAATTTGCTCGTGAGGAAAGTAGATAAAGGGATTTGCCAAAGTCCCAAACTATCCCTTTAAAAGTAATGATGAAATGAACACAGTACATGGTTCTTTCAACATACAGGAGCTGATATTGCCAACGTGTGTAATGAGGCGGCCCTGATAGCAGCACGCTACCTTAACGAGTCTATCAACGTCAAGCACTTTGAGCAGGCCATCGAGAGGGTCATCGGAGGTAAGCTACTGTCACTGACTGGGGGATGGTGGGGAGAGTGGATGTCAGGGCTCAAACAGGGAGTTCATCTTTGGAATGTAACTGTCAGACTGGCTGGTGTTGACATGACCTTTCTGCCCTGTCTGTCGGGGCCAGTGAGGCCACTCTTTCACTCCTGAACAAGTAACCAAGCCCCCTCCCCTAACACACACAAGTGCAGCCTTGAGACATGAAACTCACACACACTTTGTGGTTGTAAACATGCCCTCCTTTCCCCCAGGTCTGGAGAAGAAGACCCAGGTACTACAGCCATTAGAGAAGACCACTGTAGCATACCACGAGGCTGGCCATGCTGTGGTGGGCTGGTACCTGGAACACGCTGACCCTCTGCTCAAGGTGTGTGGCCATCTCCTCCCCTCCTCAATAGCATTCTCTCCTCTTCTAATACCTTTTTATCCCCACCCACTGTCTCTTCTCTGTCCCTGTTCTACCTACCTATCCCTCAATTTCACCCTGAGCAGAACGTAGGATCTTACCTGTTGGTTTCCTCTCCTGTCCCAGGTGTCAATCATCCCCCGGGGGAAGGGTTTGGGGTATGCTCAGTACCTTCCTAAGGAGCAGTACCTGTTCACGCGGGAGCAGCTGTTTGACAGGATGTGTATGATGCTGGGAGGACGTGTGGCAGAGCAGGTCTTTTTTGGGAAGATCACCACAGGGGCACAGGATGACCTCAGGAAGGTCACGCAGTCTGCCTACGCACAGGTAACACACACACACACACACACACACACACACACACACACACACACACACACACACACAAACACTAATTAACCTCGCTCTCTCTCTCCCCCTCGATCCCTCTCAGGTGGTTCAGTTTGGGATGAGTGAGGTGGTGGGCCAGGTGTCTTTTGAGCTCCCCAGGCAGGGAGAGATGGTGATGGAGAAGCCTTACAGCGAGCCCACGGCCCAGCTCATAGACCAGGAGGTCCGTTCACTCATAGACGCTGCCTTCCAACGTACACACCAGCTCATCACTGAGAAGAGAGATGTGGTGGAGAAGGTGAGGGAAAGAGAGGGGTCTGTAGGAGAGAGATGGTGGCAGAGGAGTGAGATATCGAGAGAGGAGGCCCAAATCTCTTAACCCTAAGAGGGGGAGAAATAGGATGCCAATCACATCGATAATGTATCAGAAAGGTATATACAGTTGAAGTCAGAAGTTAACATGCCCCTAGGTTGGAGTCATTTGTCATAAGCTTCGTCTTCAGAAGAGGTGAAATCAATATCGGACCAATACGCAGCGTGGTAAGTGTCCATACTTATACTTTTATTTACTAAACGTGAACACTAAAGAAAACGAACAACAGTCCTGTAAGGCTACCAGCTATATAAAGAAACAACCACCCACTGACACAAGAGAAAATAAACCCATATAAATATGGCCTCCAATTAGAAGCAACGACAACCAGCTGCTTCTAATTGGAGGTCGTTCCCAAAACTAACATAGAAATACGAACATAGAAATACAAAACATAGAACAATACCCAAAAACCCCGACAACACAAAACAAACACACCCCTGCCACGTCCTGACCTAACTACAATAACAACTGGTCAGGACGTGACATCATTAAACTTGTTTTTCAACCACTCCACAAATTTCTTATTAACAAACTATAGTTTTGGCAAGTCAGTTAGGACATCTACTTTGTGCATGACACAACTAATTTTTTCAACAATTGTTTACAGACAGATTATTTCACTTATAATTCACTGTATCACAATTCCAGTGGGTCAGAAGTTTACATACACTAAGTTGACTGACTCGGCGGTTCCTTCCTCTCGGAGGCTTCTCTTAAAGGTGTATGGACCCCTCGGCGGTTCCTTCCTCTCGGAGGCTTCTCTTAAAGGCGTATGGACCCCTCTGAGTCTCCTCTCCCTCTGAGGACAGAAACACAGTTGAAGAGCAGCAACTTTTATTTTTTTATTATAAAATAATTGTTCCGCTTTTATTTTTATTTTTATTTTTTTTTTTGTGATCGATCTGCTCGTAGCCATGGTCTTATCCTTTTCATGATCGCAAGCTGGATTTCATGCCACCAATTCACAAATGTCTTGTTTATATTCGTATTTTGGATGGACTATAAACTGCTTGTAGTCATGTTTTGGAGAATGTGTGTTTGTCCCGTGTGTGAAACAATGGGGGGGTTCTACTCATTCAGGATTTGTCCCAAATGGCACCCTATTCCTCTTATAGTGCACTACACTAAACAAACTAGTGCACTATAGGGTGCCATTTGGGACATGTATTAAATCTACCATAGGTTGAGGGACTTGAACAGGTCTCATAATATGCAAAATGATATGTGTATTTTTTTAGGGTTTTTTTGTCTGCTGTTAAGTACATTTTGCAAAATATACAGTCCAAGTGATCAATTGTCATTTTTAAACCTGTACAATGTGTTGAAGGAATATTGGAAAATGGGGGTGCTCTACCGCTGGTGCCATTATGATTGAATTGCTGTGTCTCTCTGGAACAAAGGCTATCGGAAGTAAACAGAAATGCCTATGAAAGAAAAGTTTCAGGTCTATTTTTCAACATCGCTTGAAAGGATTCAACTTACCTTTCACAAGTCTGTTTGGTTTCCAATTTGTAAGTCGCTCTGGATAAGAGCGTCTGCTAAATGACTTAAATGTAAATGTAAATGACTGTGCCTTTAAACAGCTTGGAAAATTCCATAAAATGATGTCATGGCTTTAGAAGCTTCTGATAGGCTAATTGACATCATTTGAGTCAATTGGAGGTGTACCTGTGGATGTTTTTTCAAGGCCTACCTTCAAACTCAGTGCCTCTTTGCTTGACATCATGGGAAAATCAAAAGAAATCATCCAAGACCTCAGAAAAAAAGAATTGTCTGGTTCATCCTTGGGAGCAATTTCCAAATGCCTGAAGGTACCACATTCATCTGTACAAACAATAGTACACAAGTATAAACACCATGGGACCACGCAGCCGTCATACCGCTCAGGAAGGAGACGCGTTCTGTCTCCTAGAGATGAACGTACTTCGGTGCGAAAAGTACAAATCAATCCCAGAACAACAGCAAAGGACCTTGTGAAGATGCTGCCGGAAACAGGTACAAAAGTATCTATATCCACAGTAAAATGAGTCCTATATCGACATAACCTGAAAGGCCGCTCAGCAAGGAAGAAGCCACTGCTCCAAAACCGCCATAAGAAAGCCAGACTATCGTTTGCAACTGCACATGGGGACAAAGATCGTACTTTTTGGAGAAATGTCCTCTTGTCTGATGAAACAAAAATAGAACTGTTTGGCCGTAATGACATTGTTATGTTTGGAGGAAAAAGGGGGAGGCTTGCAAGCCGAAGAACATCATCCCAACCGTGAAGCACGGGGGTGGCAGCATCATGCCCTGGGGGTGCTTTGCTGCAGGAGAGACTGGTGCATTTCACAAAATAGATGGCATCAAGAGGAAGGAAAATGATGTGGATATATTGAAGCAACATCTCAAGACATCAGTCAGGAAGTTAAATCTTGGTCGCAAATGGATCTTCCAAATGGACAATGACCCCAAGCATACTTCCAAAGTTGCGTCAAAATGGCTTAAGGACAACAAAGTCAAGGTATTGGAGTGGCCATCACAAAGCCCTGACCTCAATCCTATAGAAAATTTGTGGGCAGAACTGAAAAAGCGTGTGCGAGCAAGGAGACCTACAAACCTGACTAAGTTACACCAGCTCTGTCAGGAGGAATGGGCCAAAATTCACCCAACTTATTGTGGGAAGCTTGTGGAAGGCTTCCCAAAACGTTTGACCCAAGTTAAACAATTTAAAGGCAATGCTACCAAATACTACACATTCGTAAAATAAAGTGGTGATCCTAACTGACATAAGACAGGTAATTTTTACCAGGATTAAATTTCAGGAATTGTGGAAAAACAGAGTTTAATTGTACTTGGCAAAGGTGTATGTAAACCTCCGACTTCAACTGTAGAACATGGTTGAAAAGTGGTCTAACCTCCATCTGCTCCCATGTGTCTCTCCTCCAGGTGGGGAGGCGTCTCCTGGAGAAGGAGGTCCTGGACAAGGCTGATATTCGGAAGCTGCTGGGTCCTCGCCCCTACGAGGAGAAGTCTACGTATGAGGAGTTTGTGGAGGGGACGGGGGCCATGGAGGAGGACACCTCCCTTCCAGAGGGCCTCAAGAACTGGAACAGGGACAGGGGGATGGAAGAGCCTCCCTAGGAGCAGCAACGCAAACAGGCTCTTTACCTGTAGACTGACACCAGGTCTGACCTGGCCCCCACCCAACCAGGCCACTGGAGGGACATGGGGCACTGCCCCCCCAGAACCTCTAGTGTCTGCTCCAACAGCCTAGATTGTGCAAATTCTCATGTAGACTTATTTTATTCATATGGGAATGCAAAAAGGTGTTCCTGTATTTTGGTTTTGCAGGGCATGAGATTCATTAATCTGTGAAGGATATCCACTCCACCATGCCATTCCTTTCTTTCCCTGGAGATTCCCTGCTGTACTATGTTCCTCCTTTATCCTGACCATAGTGCATTTCAGGGCCTGTGTGGTCATTCTAAGGCCCTAGAGACCATGGACGTCACGTTGAAAATATATTGTTTTTATAAACTCAGCAAAAAAAGAAACGTCCCTTTTTCAGGACTCTGTGTTTCAAAGATAATTCGTAAAAATCCAAAACTTCACAGATTTTCATTGTAAAGGGTTTAAACACTGTTTCCCATGCTTGTTCAATGAACCACAAACAATGAATGAACATGCGCCTGTGGAATGGTTGTTAACACTCTAACAGCTTACAGACGGTAGGCAATTAAGGTCACAGTTATGAAAACTTAAGAGGCCTTTCTACTGACTCTGAAAAACACCAAAGGAAAGATGCCCAGGGTCCCTGCTCATCTGCGTGAACGTGCCTTAGGCATGCTGCAAGGAGGCATGAGGACTGCAGATGTGGCCAGGGCAATAAATTGCAATGTCCGTACTGTGAGACGCCTAAGACGGCGCTACAGGGAGACAGGACGGACAGCTGATTGTCCTCGCAGTGGCAGACCACGTGTAACAACACCTGCACAGGATCGGTACATCCGAACATCACACCTGCGGGACAGGTACAGGATGGCAGCAACAACTGCCCGAGTTACACCAGGAACACACAATCCCTCCATCAGTGCTCAGACTGTCCGCAATAGGCTGAGAGAGGCTGGACTGAGGTCTTGTAGGCCTGTTGTAAGACAGGTCCTCCCCAGACATCACCGGCAACAACGTCGCCAATGGGCACAAACCCACCGTCACTGGACCAGACAGCACTGGCAAAAAGTGCTCTTCACTGACGAGTCGCGGTTTTGTTTCACCTGGGGTGATGGTTGGATTTGCGTTTATCGTCGAAGGAATGAGCGTTACACCGAGGCCTGTACTCTGGAGCGGGATTGATGTAGGTATGCAGACCTGTGAGCAACTGCGGCCCCTCATGAAGAGATCTTTTTTTTTTGTGGCCCCCACCCCTATCAAAGTTTCCCGTCCCTGGTGTACATATCTCATATGAGATGTTTTCTTTTAGATTTCATATTGGAATAATTTGGTGGGTGCTTATTTGTCCTCTTTCACACATGTACAAGTGTGTATTAATACCATGTGTGAATTGGACATATTTTTTTTGCGTATCTCAATTCCCCCTGAGACACCCTCGGAGAGTGGGGTCACAGCCAGGGTCTGCCATTATCAACGGCGACCCTGGAGCAATTAGGTAAGTGCCTTGCTCAAGGGCACATTGACAGATTTTTGTTTTTGTTTTTCTCACGTTGTCGGCTCTGGGTTCTAACTAGTGACCTTTAAGTTATTGTTCCAATGCTCTATCCGCTAGGCTACCTGCCGCCCTGCGTGCGTGTTGCATTTAATCTTCAACGTTTTTGCTACCTTCTGACCTTATTGAATTTCAGCGACGTTTTCATTTTCCCATGTCTCTCTTCAGTCATTGACACTTGTTAACTAAACAGCCATGTGACTGCAGAGGGTTTTCAGAAAGCTCAGCAGAAATCCAGTCCATGCAGATCAGACTGTAACACTGGGACAGTATGACATTTACATTGTATTTTATCCTCTTTCTGGTTGAGGTTCAAACTGTTACTAGGCCTAATTGAAGAAAACACGTCTTCCAAATGTCATTTTTTAGTCTTTTACGAAAACAACAGCCACACCTCTACCTGCCCACTTTCCCCCACAGGAAAACAGCTTCTGACAAGCTTTATTTCTGAGTACAACTAGTGTACACTACCTCACCTCTTATGCTCTCAGTGTTGCTATAACTCAAGTCAACTGACAGCAGATGAACTTCACACGTCTTTTGTGAAGTATTGAGATGTGTGTGTGTACTGAACAAAAATATAAATGCAAAAATTTCAACAATTTTTCTGAGTTACAGTTCATATAAGGAAATATGTTGATTTCAAAAAAATCATTAGGCCCTAATCTATGGATTTCAGATGACTGCGCAAGGGCGCACCATGGGTGGGCCTGGGTGTGCATAGCCAATCAGAATGTGTTTTTCCCCACAAAAGGGCTTTATTACAGACAGAAATAGTCCCCTGTTTCAAAACAATGGAATCCTGTAGTAACCAAAACACAAAATGTATTTTTATTTAACACTTTTTTGTTACTACATGATTCCATATGTGTTATTTCATAGTTTTGATGTCTTCACAATTATTCTACAATGTAGAAACTTTTGACTAGTACTGTATATCTCCATAGCGACGCCAGCCGAGCCGTGCTTACTCCCATGCCCCCGGAGAAACCCTGTAGAGGGGTTTTGGTTTTCACTTCTCAGAATAGATGGTTTTGGGAGAAGTAATGAGATGATGTCGTACCGATCTGCATTGCACTTTCTGAAGGTATTTTCTTTTTTACCTTTTACTGCTGAAAATAAAGGTGTCACTACCTCACTCAATCTCAGTATTTCTGAGAGTTTTTGGAACTCCGCAATTACCTACATTGATTCATGGATTTATACATAAAATGAGCATTGTTACACTCCAGACCAAATGTATGAAAAAAATATGTTTCTACTTTTATGCCTAGTTGTGTGGGTTAGCATAAACAAAAAAGACACAATGTTTTTACAGTACATTCCAGATGTCTTGGTGTAGCCTAAACTGTGTTTAAATTTCAATCCTGCTTTTCTGCCTGATTGACTGACTGCTGGTTCTTGTGGCTCAGCTTATCTAGTGATCTTGCTTAAAGCACTATAAGGAATGTGTATATGACTGTTTCAATGAAAAAAAAGTCAACACTAAAATACATCCAGAATTGTGAAGTTTGCTACAGTGGGGGGAAAAAGTATTTGATCCCCTGCTGATTTTGTACGTTTACCCACTGACAAAGAAAGGATCAGTCTATAATTATGATGGTAGGTTTATTTGAACAGTGAGAGACAGAATAACAACAAAAATATCCAGAAAAACGCATGTCAGAAATGTTATAAATTGATTTGCATTTTAATGAGGGAAATAAGTATTTGACCCCCTCTCAATCAGAAAGATTTCTGGCTCCCAGGTGTCTTTTATACATGTAACGAGCTGAGATTAGGAGCACACTCTTAAAGGGAGTGCTCCTAACCTCAGATTGTTACCTGTAAAAAAGACACCTGTCCACAGAAGCAATCAATCAATCAGATTCCAAACTCTCCACCATGGCCAAGACCAAAGAGCTCTCCAAGGATGTCAGGGACAAGATTGTAGACCTACACAAGGCTGGAATGGGCTACAAGACCATCGCTAAGCAGCTTGGTGAGAAGGTGACAACAGTTGGTGTGATTATTCGCAAATGGAAGAAACACAAAATAACTGTCAATATCCCTCAGCCTGGGGCTCCATGCAAGATCTCACCTCGTGGAGTTGCAATGATCATGAGAACGGTGAGGAATCAGCCCAGAACTACACGGGAGGATCTTGTCAATGATCTCAAGGCAGCTGGGACCATAGTCACCAAGAAAACAATTGGTAACACACTACGCCGTGAAGGACTGAAATCCTGCAGCGCCCACAAGGTCCCCCTCAAGAATACATATACATGCCCGTCTGAAGTTTGCCAATGAACATCTGAATGACTCAGAGGACATCTGGGTGAAAGTGTTGTGGTCAGATGAGACAAATGGAGCTCTTTGACATCAACTCAACTCGCCGTGTTTGGAGGAGGAGGAATGCTGCCTATGACCCCAAGAACACCATCTCCACAGTCAAACATGGAGGTGGAAACATTATGCTTTGGGCGTGTTTTTCTGCTAAGGGGATAGGACAACTTCACCACATCAAAGGGACGATGGACGGGGCCATGTACCGTCAAATCTTGGGTGAGAACCTCCTTCCCTCAGCCAGGGCATTGAAAATGGGTCGTGGATGGGTATTCCAGCATGACAATGATCCAAAACACATGGCCAAGGCAACAAAGGAGTGGCTCAAGGAGAAGCACATTAAGGTCCTGGAGGGGCCTAGCCAGTCTCCAGACCTTAATCCCATAGAAAATCTGTGGAGGGAGCTGAAGGCTCGAGTTGCCAAACGTCAGCCTCGAAACCTTAATGACTTGGAGAAGATCTGCAAAGAGGAGTGGGACAAAATCCCCCCTGAGATGTGTGCAAACCTGGTGGCCAACTACAAGAAACGTCTGACCTCTGTGATTGCCAACAAGGGTTTTGCCACCAAGTACTAAGTCATGTTTTGCAGAGGGGTCAAATACTAAATTTCCCTCATTAAAATGTAAATCATTTTATAACATTTTTGACATGTGTTTTTCTGGATTTTTTGTTGTTGTTATTCTGTCTCTCACTGTTCAAATAAACTTACCATTAAAATTATAGACTGATCATTTCTTTGTAAGTGGGAAAACGTACAAAATCAGCAGGGGATAAAATACTTTTTTCCCCCACTGTATGTGATATATTATCAACATCTGACATTCACCAATAGAAACAAGAATTTATGACCCAGTGTGAATGCTTATCTATGAGTTATTATTAGTTATCTGACCTCACAGTGCTGTAATGATGACCTAAATCAGGAGTATTGGTGCCACTGGTTATACTGGATGTGGAATTCCATTCCGTAGGAACAGGGGGCACATTTTGTGTTGATTTATATACAGTAGTGTACAGGTAACTGCCAAAATGAAGGAAACACCAACATAGGGTCTTAGTAGAGTGCTAGGCCACCACGAGCCAGAACAGCTTCAATTCAACTTGGCATAGATTATACAAGTGTCTGGAACTCTACTGGAGGGATGTGACACCATTCTTCCATAAGAAATTCCATCATTTGGAATTGTTTTGTTGATGGTGGTGGAAAATGCTGTCTCAGGCGCCGCTCCAGATTCTCCCGTAAGTGTTCAGTTAGGCTGAGATCTGGTTACTGAGATGGCCATGGCATATGGTTTACATCGTTTTAATGCTCATCAAACCATTCACTGAGCACGCCTGCCCTGTGGATGGTAGCCAGAAATAATGGCTTTCCCAGCAATATTATACACGAGCCTAAGCATGATGGGATTTTAATTTCTTAATTAAGTCAGGAACGACACCTGTGTGGAAGCACCTTCTTTCTATATACTTTGTATTCCTCATTTACACATTCCTCAGGTTTCCTTTATTTTGGCATTTATATGTACACAGTCCATGCCTCTGTGTGTTGGTGGTTGGTGGCACCTTGAATTGGGGAGGATGGGCTCATAGTAATGGCTGTAACAGAATAAATGAAATGGTATTTGTATTTGTATTACTTATGGATCCCCGTTATCTGCTGCCAAGGATACCATTCACTCCATTTCAGCCATTATTATGAGCTGTCCTCCCCTCAACAGCCTCCTGTGGTTCCTATACATGTTGCTACTTTGCTGCTATTCTGGCTGCACTTTTTGACGTGACAGTAAATTAGCCGTAGTTGGCCAGCTAGCAAGCAAGGGATAAGAATGTATGGCAATGGAACATTTAGAATGAACAGCTGGGTCACGTTCATAGATACAAAACAAAAAGGCTGAACGACTAGGTCACGTCTCTGACAACCGAACCGATAGAACGAACAACCAGCCGGTTGGGTAGCAACCCTAGATTTGTAACAGGACTATATCTTGTGGAAGGATGAAATATTAGGAATAAATGAATGCAAATAAGGTTTTTAATGAAATTGTCAATCATTGTTTGAATATCAAATCAAATTCTATTGGTCCCATACACATGGTTAGCAGATGTTAATGCGAGTGTAGCGAAATGCTTGTGTTTCTAGTTCCGACAGTGCAGCAATAGCAACAACAATCTAACAATTCCACAACAACTACCCAATACACACAAATCTAAGTAATAGGATGGATTAAGATTAAGAATATGTACAAATATATGGACGAGCAATGACCGAGTGTCATAGGCAAGATGCAATAGATGGTTTAAAATACAGTATATGCATATGCGATGAGTAATGCAAGATATGTAAACATCATTATTAAAGTGGCATTAATAAAGTGAATAGTGATCCATTTGTGGCTACTGATTTCAAGTCTGTATGTAGGCAGCAGCCTCTCTGTGTTAGTGATGGCTGTTTAACAGTCTGATGGCCTTGAGATAGAAGCTATTTTTCAGTCTCTCGGTCCCAGCTTTGATGCACCTGTACTGACCTTGCCTTCTGGATGATAGCGGGGTGAACAGGCAGTGGCTCGGGTGGTTGTTGTCCTTGATGATCTTTTTGGCCTTCCTGTGACATCGGGTGCTGTAGGTGTCCTGGAGGGCAGGTCGTTTGACCCTGGTGATGTGTTGTGCAGACCGCACCACCCTCTGGAGAGCCCATAATATGTTGGTAACCCGTTGTATAAAAGTGATAAAGCCTTCGAAGCCGGTGTTTGGAGCATATATTGGCACGGTTTGCCGGCCCTCCACTTAGTCTCGGGCCTAACAGCACCTGTACCAATATATCCTCCAAACACCAGCTTCTTGGGCATTATCACTTAAATAATGCACACTCCAGAATGTACTTCAAGCCAATCAGAAACAAGTATTCAACAATGCCATGGTATAAATCTGTTTATGGATATGTGTATGACTGTATACTGTAAGTCTATCTGCATTCCCCACTTTATTCTGTTCTGCCCTCTATTTTCACAGTTAGGAACCTGCAGACATTTTAAAATCTCTACAGAGGTGCCAGAGCCCATTGATTTTGGCGAAGCTGACGAGAGTAAATTAAAGTTATTCCTTTGAAAGTTTAAGCATTATTGCTTTTCAATACTTCTCTGTCCACTGTGTGATTAAGTGTGTTCTCTGAAGTATTTCAATGTGGTTTCAATTGAACTGTTTTCATGTTGCTGATGCTGGTTTTCTTCCACAGTGTTCCTGGCAGGAATCCGAGAGAGTTTGTTTGTTTGGTCTGTTGAGCATAAATAATGGAAAGCTCAGACTGCTGTTCGTAATACCCTATCAGACAACCTACAGCTGCACAATGTTTGGTTAGTGCTCTAATGCAAAAATCCCCCACAGAGAAAATTCACTTTGTTTGCATGAAATTCTTTATTTTTTTTCACCACCCATCCCCACATCACTTGGTTTGGCAAAGGACAAGATCCACAGTGTTGAATGTAATGTTGGGGAGAAGGGCTGCTGTCGTATCTCATATCATATCTGCAAATACATTTAGTTTACTGTGGCCACACAGGTTTCCTCTCCGGTAGAGAGAGGTAGAAGAGAGAGGGAGAGGAAGGAAAGAAGAGAGAGCGATGGAGAGGGGCCCCACTGAAACGCTACCCATTGTCTCCTGTTAGTTACAACCTACAGAGAGCCTACAGAAAGTCATTCAGAGAGAGCAGATGGCCCTGGCACTTTAAGGAAGAACATTGTGCAATAGATTCAGGTTGGACTCTTATTCTAATTACAAAGAAGACTTCCAGATTGCCTGCTGTACTATCGCATAATGACCTCCATATTCCAGTAATTTATTTGACTGGAGTGGGTATTCTCCTTAACCTCGCCAGATGATATTTTGTAGCCGAGGTTGTCACAGATTTCAGGGTCCGTCCCACCCCTCCAAGCCCACTCTCCACCCTTAAGATGCTGCAGGGATGGGGAGGCATTTAGCCAAGCATTCTTCCCACACTGGGACAGCCTTATACCCTGATGTTCACCCCAAACAAAGCCTCAAAAAGCACAGTGGCCCTCCAGTGTTTGTGCCAGAGGAACCCCTTGCATGGAAAACACAATAAATAGCATGTGTGTACGTGTGTGTGGTTTTGCAGATGTCCGTGTGTCATTTTGTGTGTGTTTGCATCTGTGTCTGTGTGTATTTCACTCACAGCCGTTGTTTCATGTTAAGTTTATAATACAGTGCACAGCGTCGAGAGCTCAGTCTGTCTGTAGTGTCTTCAGCACCATGGTTGCCTCAGTGCCCGACGCAGGGGTTGGGGCAGTTGGTGTGGTCTCTGTGCCCGCTCTCGGTGTGTCCGCTCTGGGCCTCTCTCTTTCCGGGCCAGACCGTGGGCTCTCAGGGCTGCTTAGGCCTCTCCAGCTTCATTAAGGGCTCTGCGGTGGTGTCGGAGTCGCTGTGGTGCTTCCTCTCCCTGGGGAGCTCAGCCTTGCTGCAACGGGTCCACGAGGGGGAGCGCATGTAGCCTCCTCTGGGCAGGGGTGGCTGGTGGTGGCCTGGGGATGATAATGAGTAGAAGGGTCAAGCTATGCACATGACATACATGTGATGAGAGGGGGTAAGTTATGGATCACACACATACAGACATACAGACCACACACATAAAACTCATGTACACTCAAGGTGAGGTCAAGGTGCACGCCTCTCACATATCCTGATATGTTTATGGAACAAAAACAGCCTAGGGGACATGTATGTTGTGAACCGCTCTATACAGCTCAAACATGCTGACCACGTAACCCAGAGGCCCTGGATTAAGTTTCCACAACTTCCCGTCTGTCACATGGATAGCATACAGTATACACTGAGTGGACAAAACATTAGGAACATTTCAATGACATAGACTGACCAGGTGATTCCAGGTGAAAGCTATGATCCCTTATTGTTATTCCTTGTTACATCCACTTCAATCTGTGTAGGTGAAGGTGAGGAGACAGGTTAAATAAATATCAAATATTTTTAAGCCTTTAGACAATTAAGACATGGATTGTGTATGTGTGCCATTTAGAGGGTGAATGGGCAAGGCCAAATATGTAAGTGCCTTTGAACAGGATATGGTAGTAGGTGCCAGGCCCACTGGTTTGAGTGTGTCAAGAACTGCAAAGCGGCTGGGTATTTCACGCTCAACAGTTTCCCATGTGTATCAAGAATGGTCCACCACCAAAGGACATCCAGCCAAATGGACACAACTGGGGGAAGCAGTGGAGTCAACATGGGCCAGCATTCCTGTGGAACGATCTTAACCGCTAGGCTACCTGCCACCTCCACCAATGGTCACCATACTGTAACTCATTTAGCAAAGTAAATCAAGTCAGCAGGGGCTGTCAACTCCCTGAAGTCACCTAATGCCTCTAAAAGCTTCCTTTCTCTATGCCACTTCAGTCAATTATATTTGCCCAAGGTTCTCCAAAAATAGTTTAGAACAGCATGCAGTGGTACAGTGAGTGCAGTTTGTTTCCCTACTGTAGAATAGATCAACTGGCTATGGTTGAAAGGCATCCCGTTCGCAAACACAGTAAAGAACAGAATATAATTTAGTTCATGCAGCTCCACATTACCTATTCCTCTGGGATTCTGCAAAGGTCCTTACAGCATGATATAGTTGCTCTGAATATAGAGGCAGATGAAACTATGAAGTACTCTGTCAGAGAGGCAGTGTGCAGTGAGCTGAGTATGCGTTAGTGTATGTTAATGTGGAGCCTATACATGTATGTGGCTCAAGGACACCGAATCCCAAGAGAAATGGAGTTTAGAAAACTAGGAGCGCTGTGTGTGTGTGTGCGTGCGTGCGTGTGTGTGCGTGCCTACGTGTGCAGTAGATGATAGATCATTTTAGTATGATGTCTCTGCTTCTCATCTCTCATGTCATTGTTATTGATCTAAAACAGTCACATGGTCACCTCTCCTCCAATCATCAGCTTCATTTAGCCTGCTGGCTGTTTTCTCCAGTTCATTATGCTCACAATGGCTGCTTGATTGAGCTGTCACAGACATTTGTCTCACACTTATTTTTCGGTGTCTCGAGGCAGCAGAACTCCACCATTCATCGTGCCTGTCTGTTTGTTCTTCAGTTCTCAAAACCACTACACAGCTCTCCGGTGTCTCTTCGGTCTATAGCCATCAGCATGCTAGATAGAGATTCTACTTCAGTTTTGTGGAGTGGTGATATCATGGATAGAGAATATGATTGGTTCGCTAACTACTAGGGTGAGTAGAAATGAGAAGCTGATTGGTGTTTAGGTGATGACATCAGAGGAATGTGTTTGTGAAATGTTTTGGCAAATAGGATGCTGCACTTAATCTCTCTCCCTCTCTCTCTCTCTCTCTCTCTCTCTCTCTCTCCCCTACTACACCCTTTTCTTTTTCTGTCCCTCTCCCTGTACCTCTCTTTCTTTGTGTCCATCTCCCCACTGTCTTTAATCTTGAATCAATCCCCTCCCCTCATATGTGTTCATCTGCATGTCCTTGAGTGCACAGAAGGGACCAGTGCCAAGCAGGTTCACACGAATATTGGTCGTAGAAAGAGGCATATGAAATGAAGAGGCACTGTCTCTTTACACCACTTGGTGGTGCTGTTCACTACCACAGAGATCACAGGATTAAGTGTAGCTGGACACACTTTTTAACCCTCCTTTACTGCACACATATCAATGCAATTACTGTCTAATGATAAGGCAAGTCCCAGCTCTCACTCTCCATAAGTGAAATGCTGTAACTATAGATCAACCAGCAGTGATGTATGTTTGCACAAGCGTACACACGAAAACACGCACACATACATACACACACACACACACACACACACACACACACACACACACACACACACACACACACACACACACACACACACACACACACACACACACACACACACACACAACATTGATGGTATTGATCCCTGAAGATTGATGGTGCTTCCTTTGGATTTTAATGGGAGGGACAAGAGCCTCCTCAGCATCCTGAAAGGCTCTGTTTGAGTGAGTGCTTGTTAATTCAACTTTGTATCTGCCACCGCTGGTCCTTGTGTGTGTATGTCCCTACCTTCATGATGTGTCTCTGCATCTCTACCAGCATGTCTCTATCTGTATCCCTGTCAATCTCTGTGTGTGACTAGAATGCTATAGTTGCAGTATGAGTCAGCCCATCCCTGGTCAGTGTTTTGTGATTGACAGCTCTATGAATATGGATGCAGGAAAAGCCTCCTCTTCTCCCTGCAGGGTTCTGACAGAGACGGATCAGAGGATGAGACTCTCACCCCACAAACACACACCTGTATGTATCTCTCATTCAACATCCCTTACCCTCAGACCATATCAGGACCACCAGCCACCCCTTTCCCTATTGCTCAGGACCTACTCATAACCAACTCCCTTGAGAGTCCCATTTAGTTCAGAACAAATATCAACTCAGTCCACCATCAGCCCACAAAGGACCCCCCCTTCTATCACATCCTTGTTATGTCTCCCTTCCTCCCTCCCTGCCCCACTCTCCCTCCCTTCCTGCCTCCCTCCCTGTCTCCCTGCCTCCATGCCTGCCTCCCTGCTTCCCTGCCTCCCTCCCTCCCTCCCAGCCACCATGTCTGCAGTGTCTAGCTGTACTAAACCTCTCTGTCTCAGAAGCCCTTCTGTGCTGTTGGCTCCATCAGATTCCACAACCAGTGTGTTGCTGTGAAAACAAAGTCCATAGAAAATACCAGCCTGTGCTTTACAAAGGCTCTTAAACCACTGGGAAACACAATGCTAGTATGGTTCCAACACGCTGTGTGTACCGTGTATGTTACACCTGGTTACTGTGTGTGTGTGTGTGTGTGTGTGTGTGTGTGTGTGTGTGTGTGTGTGTGTGTGTGTGTGTGTGTGTGTGTGTGTGTGTGTGTGTGTGTGTGTGTGTGTGTGTGTGTGTGTGTGTGTGTGTGTGTGTGTGTGTGTGTGTGTTGGGACTGGGACATCAATTATGGGACCCCTCTTTGTGCAGTCCTTTCAGAGGCCCCAGTGGACTCCTAAAGATTTATGAGCAAGACTACTACAGTTACCCTGAATGGAAATGTTTTCCCCGCAGTCTTGCCCATAGCTGCTGCTACAGTATAGGGGGTAGCTGTGTTATTTTTGTCTGCTTGGAAAGCTTCAACCTGCCTTGTTAACACTGAGGAACCACAGCATCAAAACACACAGATTGGATTGATCTGAGAACATCACCAAGCCCCGTCTCCATGCGTTGCCCATCCCCCTTCAATGGTAGTAGATTTGAAGGCAGCAAATGGTATATGCTATATGGTAATGAGACCACCTAGCCTGTGACTCTCTCTGGTAAAGTGGTGACAGTAAGAGCTGCAGTGTCCTCCCTCTGTCCTCCTGTGTCATCACAGGGCGTGACTGTCAGAGCCTGGGCTCTCCTGGAGAACACTGCAGAGGAGATGACTCACTCCCACATAGATCTGGGATCAGCTTTCCCTCAGCCTATACTAATCTTAACCATTGGGGGGGAAACACAAAATGTACCATATACTATATCAGTGTCTAGGGGCAACTCCATCCTACTGCCTCACTCCTCTCTCAAATGGGCTTTAATGTGGTGAAAGTGATCCTGGGGTTTGTAGTTTAAAAAGGCTGAGGTGATAATGGTCTCTGTAGAGATCTGGTATGTCACCTCTTGTTATCCGTCTATTTCACATACACAGAACAGATGCAGATACTGACTGTTCAGAGGGGTGAGATTGGGTGGGGGCCTACCAATGCAGCTGTACACATTTAGCTAATCTAATTTATTGTCCTCCAATTCTCCTCTGGTCCTCCCTCACTCCTCTAACCCTCTCTGGCCTTCATCCCTTCATCTCCTCCTCATCCCCCCCATCCCCTCCATTTCTCCTGAACATCTCATCTGCCACCTCTGATCCCTGGGCTGTCCTGACTGGCAGGTGTCCAAAACATAAGTGCCCACACAGCTTTCATTACCCCCATCTGTCCAATATACAGTTGGAGAGGAGATGAGAGGAGATGAGAGGAGAGGAAGAAATGGAAAGAAAACAAAATGGAAAGAAAAGAAAGGAAAGGGAAGGAAAAGAGAGGAAAAATAGAAGAAAATAAGAGGTATACATAAATAATGTGTAAGTGTGTAGTCAGTTTGTTTAAGGCCTGATGATGATAACACTATCTACAGCTCAGGAGAGTCCTGGCCTTGTATCCAGCTGAGAACAGTGAATAATTCAGGACTGTATTCAGAGTGAACTCCCTCAGCCTCCCCTATCTTCCTTTCCTCCTCCCCTTCCGTTTCCCACACAAACCAATCTCACTATCCCACTCTCCCCTTGGTCTTCCCCTCTTCTTCCTCCCCTCTCTCCTTATACCTTTGACTAACCCTCCATTCACCCTCTTCCCCAACACCATCCCTCACCTTCTTCCTCCCCTCTCTCCTTTTACCTTTGACTAACCCTCCATTCACCCTCTTCCCCAACACCCTCCCTCACCTTCTTCCTCCCCTCTCTCCTTTTACCTTTGACTAACCCTCCATTCACCCTCTTCCCCAACACCATCCCTCACCTTCTTCCTCCCCTCTCTCCTTTTACCTTTGACTAACCCTCCATTCACCCTCTTCCCCAACACCATCCCTCACCTTCTCCTCTCCTCGCTTTTCCCCAGCCATTCTACTCTTACCTCCAACTTACCCACGGCTTTACACTGGGGAGCAGCTGTACAGTCTGGATAGTCTGGCCTGGACACTGGGGAGCAGCTGTACAGTCTGGATAGTCTGACCTGGACACTGGGGAGAAGCTGTACAGTCTGGATAGTCTGTCCAGGACACTGGGGAGAAGCTTTAGTCGTTAGTCATGCATGTGTGTGTGAGTGTGTGTATGGGTATGTGCGTATTTGCATGGGTATGTGTATCTCTGTATTTTTTTCCCAACTTCCGGTTTGGAGCGAGCAGTCGCACCACGCTTCGCTCCACAGGTAATATTACACTTCACTACATTACAACGGCTTGATTTGTTTGATCTGAGCAATTCTTCTTAGCTAGCTACATAGCCGTCTTTGTATCAAAGATAATTGTGTAGTTTAGAGTAACTGAGTAATTATCGTGGCTAGCTATCTTCGTCCTCCTAACGTAGTCAACACTGCTAGCTGCTAGCTAGCTAGTCATCACTGCTAGCTAGCCAACTTCTACCGACTAGCAGCACCGCAGAAACTATTACATTACAACGTAACGACGTAACGACTTGATTAGTGTGGTGTTAGTGTTAGTTAGCCAGCTACATAGTTGTCTTTGCTGTCTCTGTATCTAAGATAATTCTAAGATAATTGTGTAGTTTGAGTTTGAGTATTATCGAGGTGAGCTAGCCAGCCGCGACGCGGCGCCAGACTTACTCAACACACCTAGTCATCATTAACCCACTGCCAGCTAGCCAACCGTTACCGACTAGCAGCGCTGTAGATACTAATACTTTACAACGGAACGATTTGACTAGTGCAGTGTTACCTAGCTAGCTACTTAGTTGTCTTTGTCATAGCTTGATAATTGTTAGCTAGCTAGCCAGCCATCGAGGTTAGCTAGCCAGCTATTTCCGTCCCCCGCGACGCCATTTTTCCTAACCCAGCCTACTATTACCGACGAGCAGCATTGTTGAAACTAAATACACTACAAGGAACGTCTTGATTAGTGTTATGTTAGCTAGCTAGCTACAAAGTTGCTTTGTATCATGACAAGGTGTAGTACTGAAACCACCGAGGTTACCTAGCCAGCTACACGTTCAAAGTCAACAACGCAGCCACTGCTAGCTAGCCTACTCCACCAGCCAGCAGTACTGTATCATTTTAGTCAATAAGATTTTTGCAACGTAAGCTTAACTTCCTGAACATTCGAGACGTGTAGTCCACTTGTCATTCCAATCTCATTTGCATTAGCGTAGCCTCTTCTGTAGCTTGTCTACTATGTGTCTGTCTATCCCTGTCCTCTCTCCTCTGCACAGGCCATACAAACGCTCCACACCGCGTGGCCGCTGCCACTCTAACCTGGTGGTCCCAGCGCGCACGACCCACGTGGAGTTCCAGGTCTCCGGCAGCCTCTGGAACTGCCGGTCTGCGGCCAACAAGGCTGAGTTCATCTCAGCCTATGCTACCCTCCAGTCCCTAGACTTCCTGGCGCTGACGGAAACATGGATTACCACAGATAACACTGCTACTCCTACTGCTCTCTCCTCGTCTGACTACGTGTTCTCGCATACCCCTAGAGCATCGAGCCAGCGGGGTGGTGGCACTGGAATCCTCATCTCTCCCAAGTGGACATTCTCTCTTTCTCCCCTGACCCATCTGTCTATCTCCTCATTTGAATTCCATGCTGTCACAGTTACCAGCCCTTTCAAGCTTAACATCCTTATCATTTATCGCCCTCCAGGTTCCCTTGGAGAGTTCATCAATGAGCTTGACGCCTTGATAAGTTCCTTTCCTGAGGATGGCTCACCTCTCACAGTTCTGGGTGACTTTAACCTCCCCACGTCTACCTTCGACTCATTCCTCTCTGCCTCCTTCTTTCCACTCCTCTCCTCTTTCGACCTCACCCTCTCACCTTCCCCCCCTACTCACAAGGCAGGCAATACGCTTGACCTCATCTTTACTAGATGCTGTTCTTCCACTAATCTCATCGCAACTCCCCTCCAAGTCTCCGACCACTACCTTGTATCCTTTTCCCTCTCGCTCTCATCCAACACTTCTCACTCTGCCCCTACTCGGATGGTATTGCGCCGTCCCAACCTTCGCTCTCTCTCTCCCGCTACTCTCTCCTCTTCCATCCTATCATCTCTTCCCTCTGCTCAAACCTTCTCCAACCTATCTCCTGATTCTGCCTCCTCAACCCTCCTCTCCTCCCTCTCTGCATCCTTTGATTTCCTCTGTCCCCTATCCTCCAGGCCGGCTCGGTCCTCCCCTCCTGCTCCGTGGCTCGACGACTCACTGCGAGCTCACAGAACAGGGCTCCGGGCAGCCGAGCGGAAATGGAGGAAAACTCGCCTCCCTGCGGACCTGGCATCCTTTCACTCCCTCCTCTCTACATTTTCCTCTTCTGTCTCTGCTGCTAAAGCCACTTTCTACCACTCTAAACTCCAAGCATCTGCCTCTAACCCTAGGAAGCTCTTTGCTACCTTCTCCTCCCTTCTGAATCCTCCTCCCCCCCCCCCCCCCTCCTCCCTCTCTGCGGATGACTTCGTCAACCATTTTGAAAAGAAGGTTGACGACATCCGATCCTCGTTTGCTAAGTCAAACGACACTGCTGGTACTGCTCACACTGCCCTACCCTGTGCTTTGACCTCTTTCTCCCCTCTCTCTCCAGATGAAATCTCGCGTCTTGTGACGGCCGGCCGCCCAACAACCTGCCCACTTGACCCTATCCCCTCCTCTCTTCTCCAGACCATTTCCGGAGACCTTCTCCCCTACCTCACCTCGCTCATCAACTCATCCTTGACCGCTGGCTACGTCCCTTCCGTCTTCAAGAGAGCGAGAGTTGCACCCCTTCTGAAAAAACCTACACTCGATCCCTCCGATGTCAACAACTACAGACCAGTATCCCTTCTTTCCTTTCTCTCCAAAACTCTTGAACGCGCCGTCCTTGGCCAGCTCTCTTGCTATCTCTCTCAGAATGACCTTCTTGATCCTAATCAGTCAGGTTTCAAGACTGGGCATTCAACTGAGACTGCTCTTCTCTGTGTCACGGAGGCTCTCCGCACTGCTAAAGCTAACTCTCTCTCCTCTGCTCTCATCCTTCTAGACCTATCTGCTGCCTTTGATACCGTGAACCATCAGATCCTCCTCTCCACCCTCTCCGAGCTGGGCATCTCCGGCGCCGCCCACGCTTGTATTGCGTCCTACCTGACAGGTCGCTCCTACCAGGTGGCGTGGCGAGAATCTGTCTCCGCACCACGTGCTCTCACCACTGGTGTCCCCCAGGGCTCTGTTCTTGGCCCACTCCTATTCTCGCTATACACCAAGTCACTTGGCTCTGTCATATCCTCACATGGTCTCTCATATCATTGCTATGCAGATGACACACAATTAATCTTCTCCTTTCCCCCTTCGGACAACCAGGTGGCGAATCGCATCTCTGCATGTCTGGCAGACATATCAGTGTGGATGACGGATCACCACCTCAAGCTGAACCTCGGCAAGACGGAGCTGCTCTTCCTCCCGGGGAAGGACTGCCCGTTCCATGATCTCGCCATCACGGTTGACAACTCCCTTGTGTCCTCCTCCCAGAGTGCTAAGAGCCTTGGCGTGACCCTGGACAACACCTTGTCGTTCTCCACCAACATCAAGGCGGTGACCCGATCCTGTAGGTTCATGCTCTACAACATTCGCAGAGTACGACCCTGCCTCACACAGGAAGCGGCGCAGGTCCTAATCCAGGCACTTGTCATCTCCCGTCTGGATTATTGCAACTCGCTGCTGGCTGGGCTCCCTGCCTGTGCCATTAAACCCCTACAACTCATCCAGAACGCCGCAGCCCGTCTGGTGTTCAACCTTCCCAAGTTCTCTCACGTCACCCCGCTCCTCCGCTCTCTCCACTGGCTTCCAGTCGAAGCTCGCATCCGCTACAAGACCATGGTGCTTGCCTACGGAGCTGTGAGGGGAACGGCACCTCCGTACCTTCAGGCTCTGATCAGGCCCTACACCCAAACAAGGGCACTCCGTTCATCCACCTCTGGCCTGCTCGCCTCCCTACCTCTGAGGAAGCACAGTTCCCGCTCAGCCCAGTCAAAACTGTTCGCTGCTCTGGCACCCCAATGGTGGAACAAGCTCCCTCACGACGCCAGGACAGCGGAGTC
The DNA here is from genome assembly GCF_965601325.2 of Salmo salar. Taxonomy (NCBI): domain Eukaryota; kingdom Metazoa; phylum Chordata; class Actinopteri; order Salmoniformes; family Salmonidae; genus Salmo; species Salmo salar. The sequence continues at coordinate 22,997,712 of NC_138301.1, forward strand.
AATCACCACCTTCCGGAGACACCTGAAACCCCACCTCTTCAAGGAATACCTGGGATAGGATAAAGTAATCCTTCTAACCCCCCCCCTTAAAATATTTAGATGCACTATTGTAAAGTGGTTGTTCCACTGGATATTAAGGTGAATGCACCAATTTGTAAGTCGCTCTGGATAAGAGCGTCTGCTAAATGACTTAAATGTAAATGTTAAATGTCTGTATCCCGTCTTGAGTCCGAACACAAAACACACTCATATCTGAGCACAGCGTGCCACTGCTGGAGTGAGTCAGAGATCCCCAGAGTCACTGTCTGATCTATGAGTGGGAAATAGAGAACACCAGCCAATGACAAAGCACTTCAAGCTACTTGGCAATAAAGATAAGATGCAAACCAGCATACCAGCATACATCTACTGAATGCAGATAGATCACAGTGGAGGAAGACCAACTTTATCCAATTCAACATAATGTAAAGGGGCATACATACAGTTACATACAGTGCATTCGGAAAGTATTCAGACACCTTGACTTTTTCCACATTTTGTTATATTACAGCCTTACTCTAAAATTGATTAAATTGTTTTTCCCTCTCATAAATCTACACACAATACCCCATAATGACAAAGCAAAAACAGGTATATCACATTCAAATAAGTATTCAGACCCTTTACTCAGTACTTTGTTGAAGTACCTTTGGCACCGTTTACAGCCAGGGTCTTCTTGGGTATGACGCTACAAGCTTGGCACACCTGAATTTGCGGAGTTTCTCCCATTCTTCTCTGCAGATCCTCTCAAGCTTTGTCAGGTTGGATGGGGAGAATCGCTGCACAGCTATTTTCAGGTCTCTCCAGAGATTTTCGATCAGGTTCAAGTCCGGGCTCTGGCTGGGCCACTCAAGGACATTCAGAGACTTGTCCCGTAGCCGCTCCTGCGTTGTCTTGTCTGTGTGCTTAGGAGTGTTGTCCTGTTGGAAGGTGAACCTTCTCCCCAGTCTGAGGTCCTGAGCGCTCTGGAGCAGGTTTTCATCAAGGATCTCTCTGTACTTTGCTCCGTTCATCTTTCCCTCAATCCTGACTAGTCTCCCAGTCCCTGCCACTGACTAGTCTCCACAGAGGAACTCTGGAGCTCACTGTAGGGATGGTGCCAGGTTTCCTCCAGATGTGATGCTTTGCATTCAGGCCAAAGAGTTCAATTTTGGTTTCATCAGAGCAGAGAATCTTGTTTCTCATGGTCTGAGAGTCCTTTAGGTGCCTTTTGGAAAACTCCAAATGGGCTGTCATGTGCCTTTCACTGAGGAGTGGCTTCCATCTGGCCACTCTACCATAAAGGCCTGATTGCAGAGATGGTTGTCCTTCTGGAAGGTTATTCTCTCTCCACAGAGGAACTCTGGAGCTCTGTCAGAGTGACCATCGGGTTCTTGGTCACCTCCCTGACCAAGAACCTTCTCCCCCGATTTCTCAGTTTGGTTGGGCGGCCAGCTCTAGGAAGAGTCTTGGTGGTTCCAAACAACTTCCATTTAAGAATGATGGAGGCCACTGTGTTCTTGGGGACCTTCAATGCTGCAGACATTTTTTGGTACCCTTCCCCAGATCTGTGCCTCTACACAATCCTGTCTCTGAGCACTACGGACCATTTCTTCAACCTCATGTCTTGGTTTTGCTCTGACATGCCCTGTCAACTGTGGGACCTTATATAGACAGGTGTGTGCCTTTCCAAATCATGTCCAATCAGTATTATTTACTACAGGTGGACTCCAATCAAGTTGTAGAAACATCTCAAGGATAATCAATGGAAACAGGATGCACCGATGCACTCAATTTTGGAGTCTCATCGCAAAGAGTCTGAATACTTATGTAAATAAGTAAGGTATTTCCGTCTTTTTTTATATTCATTTGCCAAAATTTCGAAAAACCTGTTTACACTTCATCATTATGGGATATTGTGTGTAGATTGATGAAGAAAAAAATAGTTTAATCCATTTTAAAGTAAGGCTGTGACAAAAAAATATGGAACAGGTCAAGGGGTCTGCATACTTTCTGAATGCACTGTATGGATGTGAAAATAAACACTTTTATCAGGGTCTGTATTACACAGTGGGACAATATGTTTTGATCACATTTACCACCACTCTGCTATCTTAGTACCCTAGTCCTGACTCCCTTTCACCAGCCATAGGTCTTAATACGACACTTAAAATCACCGCACGGTCCCTGACCTCATCGACAGTAACACCCCTCTGAGTGAGATTATGGTCATCACACGACGCTGCTTATTCCTCCTGCTGGGCTTTTTATTGTCCGATTCGTCAGTAAAACTGCTGCACTATATCAGAGGCTATAGCTGGATGGCTGGGGACAGTCTGTTGTTCTCCCTGTGAGTTTTATGGCTGTGTTGCTCCGGTAGCAGCAGCTGTGGTTGGTTTATACGAGCCCTGTGGTGAGGTCCTGCCGTCAGGACCAGGATATCTGGCATATTCACTGGAGCTCAGGGAGCCATAAGTCTCTTGTGGAGAAATGGGAAACCTTGCTGGGGTGGAGGGAAAATCACCACCTCTCATGTATTTCTATTTCATGTTTCTCCCTCTCTCGCTCTCTTTTTTTAATGCTCCTTCTCTCCCTCTATTTCTGCCGCTCCCCTTTTTTAATGCTCCCTCTCCCTCCCTTTCTCCCCTCCCCGCCTCCCGCCTCTCTCTTCATCTCTCTATCTGTCACTAGGGGTCCCCAGCACACTGATCTACCTAGTCAGGTGCCCCCTCCTCCTCCCCCTCAGTGGAATTATAATCTAGGAGGAGGTTATGGGGTACAGCACAATGCAGTGATTAAAGCAGCCTGAGTTGTGTGTGTGTTTATGTGTGTGTGTGTCTGTGTGTGTGTGTGTGTGTGTGTGTGTGTGTGTGTGTGTGTGTGTGTGTGTGTGTGTGTGTGTGTGTGTGTGTGTGTGTGTGTGTGTGTGTGTGTGTGTGTGTGTGTGTGTGTGTGTGTGTGTGTGTTTATGTATGTGTGTGTGTGTGTATGACAGAGAAACAGAGATACATTAAGGCTGTGTAGATACATGCATGCACTTACGGCAGCGGTTCCCAAGCTAAGTGTTGCGACCCCGTATGGGGTTGCCTGATATGAAAATGGGGTCGCGGGAGAATTTCCAAAATCCCGGCAAGTATATTTATATATTATAACAACGTCTTTGTGTCTCAAAATCATTGAAATGTGGTTAACCTTAAAAATGTAAATGAAAATTATTCAAATATTCAATTCAACCAGAGAGTTCCCTTAGATCATGTGAATAGGCTGCACTTCACCGTTGCACTTGAATGGTTCCCACGGTGAATGGCTAGGCCCGCTATGCTATGAAACCACACACTACTGCAGAGACATTGATATTACCGTCCGCTATTGATATGGCGAAAACAATGTGTGGGGAGGCAGAGGCACAGAAACTCACATCAATACCTTTGTCAGAAAACACTGTTAAACAAAGAATTGATGCTATCTCTAGCAAACAAGAGGAAACTCTGACTGAACGACTCAAAAACTCCCCAGTTTATGCTCTCCAAATGGACGTTAGTTGTGAAGGCCGAGATGCCCATGCATTGACTTCTGTTCGCTGTACATGTCGGGGGATGCTATTCACGAGGACATACTGTTCTGTCTCATGATTCCCGAGCATGAAACGACACAGGGGATGTTCAGTGTGCTGTGTGGCTATATTGATGAAAAACTGATTCCCTGGGATCAAATGGTGGGCTTTTGCACAGATGGGGCTCCATCTATGGCAGGACGGCAGGCAGGCCGTCACACTCTAGTTATGAATGTCTCCCTCTGCCATATGGACGCATTGTATGACACACCGAGAGCAATTGGGGGCAAAAAAGCTGATTACAGAACTCAGAGATATACTGCAGCAGGTAACTTTGATTGTAAACTATATCAAACCACATCCACTGCACTCACGCCTGTTGGCAAAACTATGTGGAGATATGGGATCAGAGCATGACAATGTTCTATTTCACACCGACGTTTGGTGGTTATCAAGGGGGAGTGTTGGAAAGATTTTTTTCATTAGAGAGGAACTGTTGTCATTCACAATGGATGTAAAAAAACAGACTTGGTTGACTTTCTGTGTAATGAAAATAAAATGTGTCTCCTTGCCTGTGTAACATACGTATTTGGGAAACTGTACACAAGCATGCAGGGGAAATACAAAAACCTACAGATGAGTGACCGAATCAGTGGATTCATAGGAAAGGATTCTTATTGGAGAGAGTCATTCAAAAGTGAACCATGCCCCCTTCCCTCAGCTGTGCATGTTTCTAACAGAAAACAGCATCAGTAAGTGTCCCACACGAGTGATGACTGCTCACCTCCAACGCTTGGAAGAGCACTTTGGCACCTACTTCCCAATCCATTTGACTGTGATCCTGGGTCAATTGACATGCTGGTAAGTGAAATCGAATAGCTGATTGAGCTGTCATTCATAGATCACTACAGAGGAGTTTTGGTTCCTAACTCAAAGGGAATACTCTGCTGTCTCCCTCTGACATTAATGCCGCATTCAAAACAACTGGGAACTCAGCAATTTCTGACTTCTGACTTCAGTGCATTCAAGAGAACTGGGAACTCTGAAAAAAACTATCTCCGACTGAAAAAATCGTTTTGAATGGTCATCCAACTTTGGAACTCGGGCCTCTTAGAGCTCCGACTTTCCTGAAGATCACTGACATCATTATTTGACTGAGTTCCCAGTTGTCTTAAAAGCACCATGAAACTCATGGTACCCTTTGCCAGCTTATATCTGTATGAAGCTGCATTCAGTGCTCTCGTCTGCATTAAAACCAAATATCGGTCCAGGTTGGATGCGACAGCAGATATGAGGTGCGCACTATCGAACGTGTCCCCGGACTTTGAGAAGCTCCGACGCGAAAACGTGCATCAGGTACAACCATCTCATTAGTGGTGGTGAGAAAAGATACATTATGTCAGACTCATTTGCAGTTGACTGTCATAGCCCCACATAAAAAGTATGTGATGGTGAGTTGAGAAGACAATCAAAAATACTGTTAGAATGTTTTCAATTGACTGCCATAGCCCCAAATAAAAAAGTTAACATTGGCTGTTAATTACATAATTTTTTTTCACATGGTTGGGGGTCACGAAAATCTTCCAGTATCAAAATGTGGTCGTGGGCCATAAAAGTTTGGAACCCCTGACTTACGGGCTAAGGTCAGACAAGGGAGCAACGCAATGCCTTTTTATGGGGAGTAATGTGATAAATTGGCACGGTTCAATCCTGGGGGCAATAAGGAGAAGGAGCGTGGGTGATATCTAAGCAAGATTGCTGTATTTCTTAAAGTGCACCTTTGTAAGGTTATTTTAATATCCCACACATAGAGCTGAACATAGCTCTCTGTGGTTCCCCATGCTGAGAACGTACATGAGTTTAGAACAGGTGTATTGTAAAGTAAACATCTTAGTACCGTTCCCAAGTCACGCATATCTCTTCTTAATAGAGATGAGGTGAGAGTGTGAGCGTAAAGCAGCTGAATGGAGTGATGATGTGGAGCTCCATGAGGATCATTCTCCGTCTCAGCAGGAAACATGGGGCTATGGATCATAAATAATACATGGGATGGATTTCCTGTTTCCTCTGGTTGCCGGTTTGCTGGGCCTGATCACAGGTTAATCAGACTCCCCTCTAACTAATGCTAATTAGAGCTATGCTACGGTAGTCTATTGTGCTGTATCAGACACCCAGCCTGGGATCTGGTGCCAATAACTATCAACATTGACATGGACACAAACTGAAATGAGAATCTCCCAGAGACGCATAACAGGAATATGCTGTATCTTGGTCATTATCACAAAATATAGAGAACTGCTTGAATTACAGTAAGAATTCAGAGGAATGTTCAATCCAATGTGCTGCTGCAGTTTTATTGGGTTCTCCCATGTGTCCCTTTCCCTGCAGCCAAAGAGAACACAATTGTAAGCTTTTTATTAGAGTGCTCATTGCTCTACAGACCCTCTGCACACACACACACACACATTTGTGATCAGCTAAACCTTTTAGATTTTGATGTAATGGGGTCGTATGCTACAGAATGGAGTGATATGTAAATGAGTCTGTCTAGTGGACAGAGTTTTTAGAGGGAGAACAGAGTAAACAGAGATAGTGTTTCTGTTTTGTCTCCTGCAGAGAGCAAAACATACACTCTAACATCCAACTGTGTTCAACCAAGTAGGAGGCAATTCAATTTGGGTAATGGTTCTCTCAAGGCGAAAAAAGACAATGTTTCAGCCAGTCCATCACACTAGGGTTGTCTTGGTTGGAGAAAAAGAGGGTTGTCAAATCCACCATTCAATGGTTAATGAATTGGGCGGCTGGTAGCCTAGTGGTTAGAGCAATGGGCCAGTTACCGAAAGATTGCTAGATCGACTCCCCAAGGTAAAACTCTGACGTTCTGCCCCTGAACAAGGAAGTTAACCCACTGTTCCTATGCTGTCATTGTAAATAAGAATTTGTTCTTAACGGACTTGCCTAGTTAAATAAAGGTTTAAAAAAAATGAGTAGAATGATTAATCAGATTTTATTTGTCACATACACATGGTTAGCAGATGTTAATGCGAGTGTAGCGAAATGCTTGTGTTTCTAGTTCCGACCATGCAGTAATATCTAACAAGTAATCTAACCTAACAATTTCACAAATATATGAATGAGCGATGGCCGAACGGCATAGGCAAGATGCAGTAGATGGTATAGAGTACAGTATATATATATGAGATGAGTAATGTAGGGTATGTAAACATTAAATAAAGTGACATTGTTTAAAGTGGCTAGTGATACATTTATTACATCCATTTTTTTTCATTATTAAAGTGGCTAGAGATGAGTCAGTATGTTGGCAGCAGCCACTCAATGTTAGTGATGGCTGTTTAACAGTCTGATGGCCTTGAGATAGAAGCTGTTTTTCAGTCTCTCGGTCCCCGCTTTGATGCACCTGTACTGACCTCGCCTTCTGGATGATAGCGGGGTGAACAGGCAGTGGCTGTTGTACTTGATGATCTTTTTGGCCTTCCTGTGACATCAAGTGGTGTAGGGCAGGTAGTTTGCCCCCGGTGATGCATTGTGCAGACCTCACTACCCTCTGGAGAGCCTTACGGTTGTGGGCGGAGCAGTTGCCGTACCAGGCGGTGATACAGCCCGACAGGATGATCTCGATTGTGCATCTGTAAAAGTTTGTGAGTGCCAAATTTCTTCAGCCTCCTGAGGTTGAAGAGGCGCTGCTGAGCCTTCTTCACCCCGCTGTCTGTGTGGGTGGACCATTTCAGTTTGTCCGTGATGTGTACGCAGAGGAACTTAAAACTTTCCACCTTCTCCACTACTGTCCCGTTGATGTGGATAGGGGGCTGCTCCCTCTGCTATTTCCTGAAGTCCAAGATCATCTCCTTTGTTTTGTTGACATTGAGTGTGAGGTTATTTTCCTGACACCACACTCCGGGGGCCCTCACCTACTCCCTGTAGGCCGTCTCGTCATTGTTGGTAATCAAGCCTACCACTGTAGTGTCGTCTGCAAACTTGATGATTGAGTTGGAGGCGTGCATGGCCACGTAGTCATGGGTGAACAGGGAGTACAGGAGAGGGCTGAGAACGCACCCTTGTGGGGCCCCAGTGTTGAGGATTAGTGGGGTGGAGATGTTGTTACCTAACCTCACCACTTGGGGGCGGCCCGTCAGGAAGTCCAGGACCCAGTTGCACAGGGCGGGGTCGAGACCCAGGGTCTCGAGCTTAATGACGAGTTTGGAGGGTACTATGGTGTTAAATGCTGAGCTGTAGTCGATGAACAGCATTCTTACATAGGTATTCCTCTTGTCCAGATGGGTTAGGGAAGTGTGCAGTGTGATTGCGATTGCGTCATCTGTGGACCTATTGGGGCTGTAAGCAAATTGGAGTGGGTCTAGGGTGTCAGGTAGGGTGGAGGTGATATGGCCCTTGACTAGTCTCTCAAAGCACTTCAAGATGACAGAAGTGAGTGCTACGGGGAGATAGTCATTTAGCTCAGTTACCTTAGCTTTCTTGGGAACAGGAACAATGGTGGCCCACTTGAAGTATGTGGGAACAGCAGACTGAGATAAGGATTGATTGAATATGTCCGTAAACACACCAGCCAGCTGGTCTGCGCATGCTCTGAGGAGGTGGCTGGGGATGCCGTCTGGGCCGGCAGCTTTGCGAGGGTTAACACGTTTAAATGTCTTACTCACGTTGGCTGCAGTGAAGGAGAGCCCACAGGTTTTGGTAGCGGGCCGTGTCAATGGCACTGTATTGTCCTCAAAGCGAGCAAAGAAGTTGTTTTGTTTGTCTGGGAGCAAGACATCGTGGTCCACGATGGGGCTGGTTTTCCTTTTGTAGTCCATGATTGACTGTAGACCCTGCCACATTCCTCTCGTGTCTGAGCCGTTGAATTGCGACTACTTTGTCTATATACTGACGCTTAGCTTGTTTGATTGCCTTGCGGAAGGAATAGCTGCACTGTTTGTATTCGGTCATGTTTCCGGTCACCTTGCCCTGCTGCCATCAATCCACGGTTTCTGGTTGGGGAATGTTTTAATAGACGCTCTGGGTACAACATCACCGATGCACTTGCTAATAAACTCGCTCACCGAATCAGTGTATTCATCAATGTTATTGTCCGACGCTATGCGGAACATATCCCAGTCCACGTGATCGAAGCAATCTTGAAGCGTGGAATCCAATTGGTTGGACCAGCGTTGAACAGACCTGAGCATGGGCGCTTCCTGTTTTAGTTTCTGTCTATAGGCTGGGAGCAACAAAATGGAGTCGTGGTCAGATTTTCCGAAAAGGAGGGCGGGGGAGGTGTAATGTGGTGCGTACTGGCGGCAGAAAAGTCAGGCGCAGGAGAGCGAAAACTGATTTACAACGGTGTCGTTTACTAAACATAAAAACCACCGTAAACAGAACAATCAAATGAATGGGTCAAACAAAACCCGGTATCCACCAGCATAACGTACACAAGCACTACAAGAAACAATTCTGGACAAGGACATGGGGGGAACAGAGGGTTAAATACACAACATGTAATTGATGGAATTGAAACCAGGTGTGAAGGAAGACAAGACAAAACCATTGGAAAATGAAAGGTGGATCGGCGATGGCTAGAAGGCCGGTGACGTCGACCGCCGAATGCTGCCTGAACTAGGAGAGGGACCGACTTCGGCGGAAGTTGTGACAGGAGGGCTTTATATGCGTCGCGTAAGTTAGAATAACAATGATCCAGGGTTTTGCCAGCCCGGGTTGCGCATTCGATATGCTGATAGAATTTAGGGAGCCTTGTTTTCAGATTAGCCTAAATGCAGCCTCAGGATATGTGGTTTCCAGTTTACATAGAGTCAAATGAAGTTCTTTCAGGGCCGTCGATGTGTCTGCTTGGGGGGGGATATACACGACTGTGACTATGATCGAAGAGAATTCTCTTGGTAGATAATGCGGTCGGCATTTGATTGTAAGGAATTCTAGGTCAGGTGAACGAAAGGACTTGAGTTCCTGTATGTTGTTATGATCACACCACGTCTTGTTAGTCATAAGGCATACACCCCCACCCTTCTTCTTACCAGAGAGATGTTTGTTTCTGTTGGCGCGATGCATGGAGAAACCAGGTGGCTGTACCGACTCTGATGACGTATCCCGAGTGAGCCATGTTTCCGTGAAACAAAGAACGTTACAATCTCTGATGTCTCTCTGGAAGGCAACCCTTGCTCGGATTTCGTCTACCTTGTTGTCAAGAGACTGGACGTTGGTGAGTAGTAAACTCGGGAGCGGTGCGCGATGTGCCCGTCTACGGAGCCTGACCAGAAGACCGCTCCGTCTGCCCCTTCTGCGGCGCCGTTGTTTTGGGTCGCCGGCTGGGATCTGATCCATTGTCCTGGGTGGTGGACCAAACAGAGGATCTTCTTCGGGAAAGTCGTATTCCTGGTCGTAATGTTGATAAGTTGACGTTGATCTTATATCCAATAGTTCCTCCCGACTGTATGTAATAAAACCTAAGATTTCCTGGGGTAACAATATAAGAAATAACACATAAAAAATAAAAAATACTGCATAGTTTCCTAGGAACGCGAAGCGAGGCGGCCATCTGAGTATCTTGAGTATCTGAAAATGGTCTAACCTGCTGGGGACTCGTTGTGGTTCTCCTCATCAGAGTCAGCGAACACCTCAGCCAGCTCCTGGTCAGACATGTCGGTTAGCTCTGTCAGGTCCAGGAGGTCAAAGTGCACCTCCAGGGAGGACACGCTGCTCAGAGGCTCTGCGGGGTCAGAGAGACAGGAAATTAGTAAGGTCATAGTTATGGACTGTGTCACATCCTGACCAGTAAAGGGGTTATTTGTTATTGTAGTTTGGTCAGGACGTGGCAGGGGGGTGTTTGTTTTATGTGGTTCAGGGTTTGTTGATATATGTGTTTATGTAGAGGGGTGTTTGTTTAGAGTATTCCGGGGTTTTGGTTATGTTCTATGTTGTGTATTTCTATGCTCTATCTATGTTGTGTATTTCTTTGTGTTGGCCTGGTATGGCTCTCAATCAGGAACAGCTGTACATCGTTGTTGCTGATTGAGAGTCATACTTAGGTAGCCCTGTTTTCACCTGTCCCTGGTGGGAAGTTGTTGTTGCACTGCTGTGTTAGCCTGCAATACTGTTAGTTCGTATGTTTTCTTGTTTTGTTTATTTAGTGTTCTAAATAAAAGTTTAAATGAGCACTCAACCCGCTGCGCCTTAGTCCATTTCATATGACGGCCGTTACAGACTAATATGGAGCAGCTGGTGGGTTTTATGATAAACTCAATAATAACCCAGTAGATGTGTAATATCTCACTACAACTCAATGCTGTCTACACAACTCACCCAGAACACCCCCTCCCCCACACACACATACACAACCCTCCACACCCTCCTGACCCTCCCTCTCATTCTCAGTACCCCTGGTATGGAAGTTATCTCTCGTGTTGTGTTGATGCTCTGTGCCATACTGTAATAGAAAGATAAAAAGAAAGGCTCTCTTTTATCTGTTTCACAGAGAGACAGCTTGGCTTTGTGTGCTGAACTGTCCTTTGGAAGAGATTTGGGTCTCTGTGTCAGAATGATGCCAATCTTAACAGCCAATGTTTGACTGGAGCATCAGGACAAGGGCCAGAAAGCTAGAAATAGAGGGTATTAAAACAACATGGTTAGACTGTTCCTTCTCCTCGCCCTCTGTCCTGAGTGTATGGCACCTGTTCTTGATTCCAAAAGTCACCGATACCCCAGACCCTGCTCCAATGTCTATTGATACACCAGAGCGGCACGACTGTGCCGTTAACATGTACCGTTTTTATTCACGTTAAAATAAGACCATGACAGTCCCAACATTCCACACTGGCAGCATTCATGCAGTATGGCAGTTAAATGTATATTTGCGTCACTCATGCTTTGCTAAGCATCTATGGAGTGTTACAGCCCCATGCTTGTCTGACACAATGCTTTGGGCTGGGTGGAGCTGGCACTCTTTAGCGATCATGGGTGAGGCATAACAGCTGACCGTGTGCTCTATGTGGTGTTAATAGTAAAGGACTGTATGTACTTCATGTATGTGTGTGTGTTTATGTATGTGCTGTGGAGGCATATCTCTGTGAACACTTTTCCAGTATATTTGGCTTGTGAGTGGGTGTATATAGCTGTGTCTGAGCATAGAGAGAGAGCGGGGGTGGATGGTTTTTAAGGATACCGTTTCCCAGCTAATTTCTCTCTACCAGCCAGGCAGAATACTGCCACAGGGTGGATCACAGCCCTCTCCTCAACACTCCTTTGTTCCGCTGCTGCACAGCTCCATTCTCTCGCTGTTCTCTCACTCTCCTGATAAATATAGCACAGACATTGATTTAAGAAGATAAAAACCTTTAACCATATGATTATAAGTCAGAGAGAGTTGATAATCATGCTAAATCATAATCCTGGTGGTGGCGCTGCTGTATTTCACACATTGTGAGGAAACATGGGCAGAGTTACACTGACGATTTGAGACTGAGAATTTCATTGGGTGCTAGAAGTTCCCAGCCAATTGAATTTTACAATTGTCCTGACAATGGATTAAAGTGAGCTCAAATAAATCAATCTCTGCTCCAACTCCTTTCCACCTTGAATTTGGAAGCTCTTCCTAGTAAGCCCTTCTGTGGATTACAGTATTATTGTCACTGAATGCTTGGTGCCAACATGGATGATGGTTTGCCAAACTCTGTATACCTTTGGCTCTTACAGTGAGTGGTGGCCTTGCTTTGCCTGGGATACCCTGCTACTCACAACAACACACGTCTACAACAAGAGACATTTTGTACAGTACTTGCAGAAAAGTACAATAAAAAATCCACCATCAATCTCTATTGTCTTGTTCCTCTGTACCAGACCTGTCCACAGACAGTATAAATACTGATTACATCTGCCTGTGTGTTCCAGACACTAGCTCCCATGAGAGGAGATGTGAGGGGACAAGTAGAACGAGAGAGTAGAGGAGAAGGAGTGGGAGACAGTAAAGATGAGAGGAACGCCAGTGAGGAGAGAGTTGAGAGGAGAGGAAGGTAAAGATATTGCGGGTTGACATTCCGCTGTCGTTTAAAGTCTTCTAATGAGACAACTGCAGCCGTGGAGGATCAGAGACAGAGAAACAGACACTCCTTTCTCACCTTCGCTTAATGAGCCACTCATTTAACGACGTGGGAGGCTCAGGCTGCCCCATTGCACTACTCCTCCCTCACTGAATGGGAGGAAGTTGCCACTTGACACTGATCTAAGGTTAGTTTTACATTATCCAACCTTAATGGTGAAGGCCAGGATTTGGGGAGGTTAAGCTGATCCTCAATCTTTGGTTAAGGGCAACTTCTACCTCCCTAGGGCTTTGGGCTAGCCTGCTGTACAGATCTCTGTACAGATGGGGAGACTGCGGGTCAGTCAGTGTGTGTCTGAGGGGTTAACTGAACTCCACAGCATCAGCTGAACCATATGCAGTGATAAAGGCCTGATTAGCATTATGGGATGTCAAGAGCTCTGTCTCCATGGTGTGCTAGCTGTTTCCTCCCTTAGAGCAAATCTCTACAGGCCTGCTGGTTCACTTAGCCAATCTAAATTTGAATGATTCACCGGCTGTTTGTTCCACCTGGTTTCCGGAAGTATGTAGACTGTGGTGTGAGGGGATGACAGAGGCTCGCCTCGTAGGAGGCTGTTGCTGATTACTGCTGAGGTGTGGTGGTTACTCAGGTGCTTACACCCAGGTGAGTGCTACACTTTTGGGCGGTGGATCTGTTCCAGCCTACCCACAGGAGGAGTAGATTTGAACTTCAGAGACGGAGCTGCCTGATGAAGCGCTCCATGAACTGCCAGCTCCCTGAATTATTTTTTATATTTTTTTGAAGCGAGATTGTTTGAAAAGCGCTATATAAAATAAATATATTATTAATCAACGGAATCCATTTACCATGCTTCAGATGCACTGCATCAAAAAAAGCCCATCTCTGTAAACAATCTTTAGTATTTAGCTGGTTGTGACATGCATTAATGTAGCAATATTTACCAGCGTGGATGACATGGGCTTATAAGGTCAATTAGGTATAATGGTGTGAAATGGTTTGACTAGCCTAGCGCAAACACGGTACACAGGGAATTGAATTGGACACGACCGTATTGCAGTTTGTTTTACAATCGCTAGGACCGATTTCTCAATACTTAAGTCACTTTTTCCAAATTCTTCACACAGTTCTTCAAACCAACTTTTAGCTTGGCACAGCAGTTAATTTCACATCCAAAATGCACTAAAACTCCCAAAACACTTCATACATGTCTCAAATCAACTCATTCTTCCATAACACTAGCAAAGGTTGTCACCCAACAAGCACACTGTCACTCATAAAACAACGACCTGAACATCACTAACAACAGGTAGCATTACACAATGTTTTCTATTGTTAAATTTCTTTACAAAACAAGAATGAAACCTCTCTACTGTTTAGAATTCACTGCAGTATATGTTACAGGAATGAATCAGACATGATGCAATATGACTCAATATGTTTAATGTCATTTTTTGGCATTGAGAGATTCCAAAATACAATAATTTGTATATACACCATCTACCAATACAGAGACAGTAGCAATGCTTACCCTACATTACTCATCTTACCCTACATTACTCATCTCATATGTATATACTGTACGCTATACCATCTACTGCATCTTGCCATCTTGATGTAATTAAATGTATCACTAGCCACTTTAAACAATACCACTTTATATAATGTTCTCATACCCTACATTACTCATCTCATATGTATATACTGTACTCTATACCATCTACTGCATCTTGCCATCTTGATGTAATGTATCACTAGCCACTTTAAACAATGCCGCTTTATGTTTTCATACCCTACATTACTCATCTCATATGTATATACTGTACCCTATACCATCTACTGCATCTTGCCTACGCCGTTCGGCCATCACTCATTTATATATTTGTATGTACATATTCGTATTCATTCCTTTACACTTGTGTGTATAATGTAGTTGTTGTGAATTGTTAGGTTATATTACTTGTTAGATATTACTGCATGGTCGGAACTAGAAGCACAAGCATTTCGCTACACTTGCATTAACACCTGCTAACCATGTGTATATGACAAATACATTTGATTTGATTTGATTTTGATTTGCTTGTCAACCCTGTCTTCAACATTTGGCCACAGGTTCTCATTCACATCACATCTTATGTCATCTTGGGCAGTACACCTAGGAAAGAATATTTTGTCATGCCTGGTCCATCCCTGGCAATCTTCTGCAGAAATGTCCAGGCATCCAGCATTCACTGCGTCCAGGAGGGACATTTGATCATAATTCCTCCATGGGGTTGAGGAATGGAGAGTAAGGTGGGAGGAAAAGTGACACCATCCTAGGATGGGCTGCAAACTACTCTGTGACTGCACGGGAGTGGTGAATATGCCAAATTGTCCCATACAATTACAAACGTTGGCCGATTTCGCTTCACTGCAACCCTTTCCTCACCTGGCACAACACTTCCATAGAGGTCACCCAGGAATTAAATGAGACACTCGGTTTTGTATGGCCCAATTAGCGGTTTGTTAAACAGCAATCCATCAGAGGATATTGCTGTACACATTGTGATGTTGGCACCCCTCTGGCCCGGGACATCCACTGTGGCTCTTTTCCCAAACACATTCCTTCCTCGTTGAAACCAGCCTCATCCACAAAGATGAATATGTGGGGTGTTTGCCTGGCTTCAATCTCCATGACTCTCTAAAATAAATCCACAAGACAACATAAGAGTTAGGCTATTACAGTAGTTTACATTATACCTAAAACATGCCATTGTGTGTCTCTGCTTGGTTTTGTTCAAAACCAGTTGTGTATTCTATAGTCCTCTTACCTGGACTTATTGGTTCCTGAGTTGCTTGACTCGTTCAGAGTTCCTCTCAAAGGGGACAGCGTACAACTGCTTCATCCTGACTTGATGTTGTTTCAGGACTCTAGAAATAGTTGTTATGCTTACATTGTGAATATTTCCAAATGTAATGTTGTCTGCCAACACTGTCCCGAATCTCTGTGAGTTTTATGCCATTGTTTCTGATGACCATATAAACGATTGCAGTTTCCTGCACAGCAGTGAAAATCCTACCTCTCCTGCCTGTGGGAGGTAACCGTTGGGTCCTAAGCAGAAATACAAAAACAATTACACACAAGTGGGTTTGGAGGCTTTGCTCAATTTACTTCTGTAATGTGCAGTTCAGTCAGATGCCCTTGCAGAATGCACATCTTACCTGTTGTTTTGCCGGAAATTTCTCACAATAGATGCCACTGTTGAGCGTTGCAGATTTGGCTGCACTCTCAGACCAGCCTCTCTCATTGATAGACCATGATTTATTACATGATCAATTATAGTAGCCCTAATCTCATCTCAGACTACAGCTCTTGATCTTCCTCTCAGTCTTCTTCCACCATGCATATGTACTCCTCTCCCTCTCCCAGCCACGCTTCTTCCTCTGTCAGCCACTTCTCTATCTCTGTCTGGGTCCATGTTTATATTACAGTACAGCATTATTCCTAAGATGTCCCCTTTTGTATAGATGGTAATGTAATTGAAAGACTAACACCTGGGTAGGTGTTCAGCTACAATGGGAATCAGCTGTGGTTGGTCTAATTGTTTTGATAGTATTTCATTTTTTAGATTTGGAATATATTTAAATACGGTATTACTGTAGAAATGCAGCATATTGCTGTCTTATTCAATTTTGTGTTAAGTTAGGTTTTGAACTTAAGTTTAACAGTTTTGAAAAGAGTATGTAAATGTGCAAATTGGCCTGTAGGTACATAGAGTTTTGGTGGGTGAGAAATTCATTCATGAAATTTGAAAGACGTAGTCATTGAATGCATTTTGTGCCAAAGCAATGAAAAATGATCCACAGTTCAGCCCACATAGACTGCTGTTGTGCTCACTGTGTGAAGAGTTTTGAAAAGTGACCTAAGTATTGAGAAATGGGTCCTAGTGATTGTAAATAACTGTAAGCAGAGCCATTAAATCTGTGCAGGCCAGTCTCTTCAACTACCTCACCAGATATATATGCTGGTCCGGTCACCCACGTTACGACTCTAATAAACGGCATTACCCTAGTCTGTCAGGCGTAACAGCATGATGTTAGCCTCACTCAGAGATAACACAAGGTTAAAGGGTCATGATTTACCATTAGACTAGACCATGAGCAAGCTGGATAATGAAATGTGCCCATGCATATTTTAATACATCTACAAAATCTATTATATGGGGGGTGCTGTCCTACTCTAATACCCCCATACTATATTCTACTTCATCAGTCCTCTAAGCCGACACACCCTCAGGGCTTGCGTCAGGTGCAACCCCTCCCTGAGAAAATTATTTTGGTTTAAGAATGTATTGAGGGATGGAGGGAAAGTGTGAATACGGAAGAGGAATGTCGGGTACAGTGTGTGTGTGTGTGTGTGTGTGTGTGTGTATGTGTGGGGGGGGGGGGGGGGGGGCGGACGGGGGACGGACGGACGGACTAAGATCAGACTGTGAGAATAGCTTCTACTGGATGAGTTCTCCCCAGAGGCCCGGAATAGGCTTGCCCACGGCTGTCTGCCTCTTTGAATCTCCCAGCAAGAGAAGGAGAGAGGAAGGGAGAGAAAGAGAGAGAGGAGGGATGGATGGAAGAGAAGTAGTTAAAATTAGTTAGGAGAGAGAGGGAGGGAGGGGAGATGAAGACAGAAAGGGGTTATAAATAAATTCCACCTCCTATAGCTCTTTTTTTTCTCTCTCTAAACTAGTTACAGTCATCCCAGTCCCCTTTGTTAATTTATTTCCTCTACCCCTCCTCTACTCTCCTCTAACCCCTCCTCTACTCCTCCTCTCCTGTCTTCTCCCACCCCCACTTCTCCTTGAATAATTGATCAGTAACACATTTTCCCTCCCAGCAAGGTTGGTGAGAGAGATGGAGAGAAACGGTTGTTGCTCTTTCTCAACCCATTAAGTGTCTCTCTGGGAGCCCATTGGCGAGACTAGACCCATAGTACATTCACATTGAGAAGGAAAGGTGTCATTCATACATTAGACTTGTATGGCAGCTGTTTAAAGGATACTAAGCAGTAGCCTACGTGTGAAGCACACACACACACACAAACCAACCAACCACTTGTCCTTGTTGTCCTGACCCCTCCTGCTGTTTTTGGCTGACGGTTACAAATTGAAAATTAGAAAAAATAAAGAGGACTTAGAAATGACTTTGGCTCTTTCTTTGGCTTTTGACCCCTTCTTAAATGCAGCCTCAGGTATTTCCTTGTTATTGTTATTTTCCCTTCTTCTCTCGTCTCTACCTTCTCTCACTTTCAATATACAGTACATCCTGGCAGAGAGGAGAGACAGACAGACAGACAGACAGACAGACAGACAGACAGACAGACAGACAGACAGACAGACAGACAGACAGACAGATCCCTGAGTACAACCACAGAGAGAACAGAGCGTGAAGGGCTCTGTCTGTCTGTCTGTCTGTCTGTCTGTCTGTCTGTCTGTCTGTCTGTCTGTCTGTCTGTCTGTCTGTCTGTCTGTCTGTCTGTCTGTCTGTCTGTCTGTCTGTCTGTCTGTCTGTCTGTCTGTCTGTCTGTCTGTCTGTCTGTCTGTCTGTCTGTCTGTCTGTCTCTCCTCTCTGCCAGGATGTACTGTATATTGAAAATGTAATAGAACGTAAGATAAGGGGAGAGGGAAGAGTATACATGTAATGGAAAACAGGAACGGACAAACTCAATTGGAAAGAAAAATTGAGAGCGAGTGAGAGATAAGAAAGAGTTTGGGATAACAAATCTGGGGAGAGAAAGATGAGGGAGAAGAGGGGTAATCTGCCTTAGTGAAGACTGAGATAATTGCCTGGTAGGCTGGGCTGTCAATAGCAGTAGTCTGGCTGAGGGGAGCGGTGGAGAGACTGGGGGCTCCATCAAAAAGTAGAATGCCTCTGTATCTGACCCCCCCCCAAGGCCCCCCAGCCACCCCATGGCTCACTGATCATTAGCCTAGCCAGAGCAGCCTATAATGAGGATCGAGGGGGGTGACGGGGTAAGCTAGAAAGACAGTTGTAAGGGTCTCCCCCTTTAGCAAAACAATGAGCACAGTATAGATCAGCCAGTCTCAACAAACAGCCTGTAATGAGGCTATAATGATTCCCAAACACTCTCATACACTCAGGCTTTAACAGGGGCTTCCACTGTGTCTCAGTAGGATTGGTTATAGTGCATAGTGTGATGCTTGGCTGGCTCAGAGCCAGTAAACTGGACTTGACCTTATCTAGAGGTAACATAAAGTCATTGGGTCCAGCCAAACTCAGCAAAAGGGCTATTAACAACTTTATCCAATTGTTATTCGCTGCCCACAATACATAAACTGTTGTATAAAATAAATGTACTAGTTTTATGATGTAACTTAAGGGTTTCCCTCTCTGTCTGTAGGGTAACTGTGCCCCAGGTGTCTCATTAAGACAGAAGGACACAGATCCTGGGCTGTAGTGGCAGTCTCCCTGAATGGGTGTTTAGTCGTTGGGTAGATAAAGACTTCCTTGTGAGGCCTGTGTCTGTCTGTGTGTCTGTGTGTGCGTGTCTGTGGCCTCTGGCTCAGCCCTGGGCCTGGTGTAGATAGATACAGTGACACAGGGCTCCCTCTGTGGGGGGACAGACACACAATGATGCCTTTTAGCTGGGGGATTGGAAGTGGGGATGGGTACAGGACAAGGTGGAAGTCGGGTTAGTGGAACTGGGAAGATGGGTGCAATGTATCTCAATTTAACCCCAGAGGAAGTGATGATCTGACCACAGTGTACACCTGTGCCACAACGTCAAACAAAAAAAATGACCCACCTCTTACCACAATAAAAATGAA
This sequence comes from Salmo salar, assembly GCF_965601325.2. NCBI lineage: Eukaryota > Metazoa > Chordata > Actinopteri > Salmoniformes > Salmonidae > Salmo > Salmo salar. The sequence goes on from NC_138301.1 coordinate 23,017,187, forward strand.
GGTTTCTCAAGGGTTCTATGGGAAGGGGGATGGTTCTATATGGAACCATCCTGACCCAAAGAACCCTTTGAGCCTTTCAATGGTTCTTTGCAGCTCAATTTTATTTTATTTGAGTGATAATTAAAATGTATGTGCGGCGGCTCATTCAAATATTTTGGGGCGTGGTTTATTCACAGCTCTTTTTGGGATCTTTTTTGAGTGAGGGTGTAATTCCAGTTGTTCTAATCTGTTGTGTTACGCTATTAAATATTATTTATGACTACGGCCAGTGATGTTGTCTTGTGAAAGATTCACATATGGCCTTGTGTCAATTCAGAATGATTGACTAAATCAGTAGTTATCAATAATCTCCTCAGGGACCCACAGCCATTCCAGAGCTGGCACACCTGATTTAACTTGTTAATAAAACACAATAATAACTGCAATGGAATTTTAACAATATAATATGGCTAGTAAACCAGAATAATGGAATTTTAACAATATAATATGGCTAGTAAACCAGAATAAAAACCACGCTATGGTTCAACAAAGAACCTTGAGATTGAGAAAGGTCCTTTTTTGTTGCTACTGTATATATCATTTTTTGTAATGGTTCTATATGAAACCTTAGGAAAGGGTTCTTTATAGCACCATGCAGGTTCCACTTAGAACCTTATGAGCATGGTTCTTTATAGAAACTTTTTTTTAAAAGGGTTCCGCTATGGTTACAACCCTTGGTTGGTTCTATAAAGAACTCTTCTCAATCTAAAGGTTCTGTGTAGAACCCTACAGGTTTTTTTTATTTTGGCTTACTAGCCATATTATATTGTTAAAATTCCATCCAAAATGCCATCCCACTACCATCCTTTAGCCATCCCTTAATTACTATCCTCCCATCCTCCCCCATTCCTTTTTTCTATCCATCCATCCATCCATCCACCACTCCTCCATCGCTCCCCTTACCCCGGTACTCACGTCTCCTCTCGGTGACGTGCAGCAGGCCAGCGGTGTGTCCTGGAACCCCTCCCTCCTCTTCCCCCATTGGGTTGTGGTACAACTCCTTGGAAAGGTCCCCTGAGCTGGAAGGCTTCAGCAACTTCTGGATGTCTTTATTGGGCTCTGTGGTGGCAAACACACACACACACATACACACATGCACACACATGTAAGTGCACACGTACGCACACACACAGGAACAGTGGGAGAGAGCAAATGAGACAGGTAAGAGTGAGTGTTTGTTGTCATTGTCTAGCCCTTCCTGCATCCATGATCTCATTTTATTCATGTTTGGCAGGTGTGTTTTGTGATGCATTTACGCTGTGTGCTGGTAATCATATTTAGCCGCTGTGCGTCTCGCCTCAGGAAGCAGTGAGTGACTAGCAGGCTATTCTGGGTGACCATGCCCATCCATCTTCTCCTGAGGACATCTTGTGTGACATGTGTTTACGGACCCACCCTGCTGTGCACAATGCTGTATAACACAGACACACACACTTGCACACATACGTGCACACATACATGAATAAACACGCACACACACGCACACACACAGTCTAAATAAACACTGCATAAAATACCAGTATTGGCATTTGGGTTACAACAGAAAGCGTATAGCCACCAATCTAGAATCTCAAAATGTGTTGAAAAAGCAATAATTATTACGTTTTCTGCAATGGAACCCCACAGTGTACATTTCAAAGTGGAGAATTCTGTTTTTATAGCATTTCAACTGTCAGATGAGAAAGCGTTTGTCTTACTTGTTCTATTTCCAGATATCTTGGTGCTCCTGTCTTTCTACAGAGCCTGTTTCACTGTCCTGTGCTGTGCTTTGCTCACAGGGAAAAGAGAGATTGTGTGTTGTTATGTAAAAGGTTGTCTAGTGACAGTAGCGCTACTGTTTCAGTTTCACTACCTCCGTTTCAATGAACCACCGCCTCAGAGCCTCCCTATACTCACTCACATGTTTTATTTAAAGAGTTAAAACTCTGAAACTCTCATTTCATCCACTTCACTAAACCTTTTTACTGTGGTTCTCTATACCTTTATTTCCCCTCTCATTTCAGAGTTGAGGTTTTTATCCCTTTGGACTACAATTACCATAGGGCCGTCATTCTGTATAGCTTTTCAAAGAGGCTAAGGGATGAAATGGAACCAAAATTAGATTTTTATCAAAGTTCATATTACTCTTCTACCAGGCTCACACAGTTAAATGAGCCACTTTCTATTGAATACCTCCCTCGCATCTAGTGTAATATTTACTGTAATAGGATGGTTTGAACAGAAGGTTAACCATGAGTACTGATGATAATCTACAGTAACATTAATCCCCAGGTTATTACATCATCTACTGTATCTACATTAACCCCTGAATAACTCTGTTCCTTTTCCTTAACACTGCATGCTGTGGGTTTTACCATAGACAGGTTTACACATACACTCCCTGTTTTAGATTGGAAAGCTGCCGCGGTCATCCCCCTCTTCAAAGGGGGAGACACTCTAGACCCAAACTGCTACAGACCTATATCTATCCTACCCTGTCTTTCTAAGGTCTTCGAAAGCCAAGTTAACAAACAGATTACCGACCATTTCGAATCCCACCGTACCTTCTCCGCTATGCAATCTGGTTTCAGAGCTGGTCATGGGTGACATCATACGACATCATAACTGCCATCGATAAGAGACATTACTGTGCAGCCGTATTCATCGACCTGGCCAATGCTTTCGACTCTGTCAATCACCACATTCTTATTGGCAGACTCGACAGCCTTGGTTTCTCAAATGACTGCCTTGCCTGGTTCACCAACTACTTCTCTGATAGAGTTCAGTGTGTCAAATCGGAGGGCCTGTTGTTCGTACCTCTGGCAGTCTCTATGGGTGTGACACAGGGCTCAATTCTCGGGCCGACTCTCTTCTCTGTATACATCAATGATGTTGCTCTTGCTGCTGGTGATTCTCTGATCCACCTCTACGCAGACAACACCATTCTGTATACTTCTGGCCCCTCTTTGGACACTGTGTTAACTAACCTCCAGATGAGCTTCAATGCCATACAACTCTCCTTCCGTGGCCTCCAACTGCTCTTAAACGCAGGTAAAACTAAATGCATGCTATTCAATCGATCACTGCCCGCACCTGCTCGCCCGTCCAGCATCACTACTCCGGACAGCTCTGACTTAGAATACGTGGACAACTACAAATACCTGGGTGTCTGGTTACACTGTAAACTCTCCTTCCAGACTCACATTAAGCATCTCCAATCCAAAATTAAATCTACATTTTACATTACATTTTAGTCATTTAGCAGACGCTCTTATCCAGAGCGACTTACAGTAGTGAATGCATACATTTCATTTAATTTTCATTTCATACATTTTTTTCATAGAATCCTATATCCTATATCGCAACAAAGCATCCTTCACTCATGCTGCCAAACACACCCTCGTAAAACTGACCAGTCTACCGATCCTCGACTTCGGTGATGTCATCTATAAAATAGCCTCCAACACTCTACTCAACAAACTGGATGCAATCTATCACAGTGCCATCCGTTTTGTCACCAAAGCCCCATACACTACCCACCATTGCGACCTGTACGCTCTCGTCGGTTGGCCCTCGCTTCATACTCGTCGCCAAACCCACTGGCTACAGGTTATCTACAAGTCTCTGCTAGGTAAAGCCCCGCCTTATCTCAGCTCACTGGTCACCATAGCAGCACCCACTCGTAGCACGCGCTCCAGCAGGTATATCTCACTGGTCACCCCCAAAGCCAATTCCTCCTTTGGTCGTCTTTCCTTCCAGTTCTCTGCTGCCAATGACTGGAACGAACTGCAAAAATCTCTGAAGCTGGAGACTCATATCTCCCTCACTAGTTTTAAGCACCAGCTGTCAGAGCAGCTCACAGATCACTGCACCTGTACATAGCCCATCTGTAAACAGCCCATCTATCTACCTACCTCATCCCCATACTGTATTTATTTATTTATCTTGCTCCTTTGCACCCCAGTATCTCTACTTGCACATTCATCTTCTGCACATCTACCATTCCAATGTTTAATTGCTATATTATAATTACTTCGCCACCAAGGCCTATTTATTGCCTTAACTTACCTCGTTTGCACTCACTGTATATAGATTTGTTTTCTTTTGTTCTACTGTATTATTGACTGTATGTTTTGTTTATTCCATGTGTAACTCTGTGTTGTTGTATGTGTCGAATTGCTATGCTTTATCTTGGCCAGGTCGCAGTTGCAAATGAGAACTTGTTCTCAACTAGCCTACCTGGTTAAATAAAGGTGAAATAAATCAAATAAAAAAATATCTAGAAATAAATGTAGTATGCACAGTATCTATGTTCTGTGTGTGTGTGTTTGAATGTATGGAGTTGTGTGTAAAGGTAATTTAGATCTCCTCCAGTGTGTGTGAGTCATGTGCAGACAGTGATGGAAAGAGACTTATGTGGATGTGCTTGTGTACTAGGCTGAGGTGGACATTCAATTAGGTTTAAATTGAAAACGGCTGTCTCATCTGATGTTCTGAGACAACACATTCCTTGGAGGAAGACCACATTCCACCAGGCTCTGAGTCACGGAATATTATCCAGGGAGCTGAGGTGTATCTTTGAAGACTCACAAACCAACACACAGCCACATACAGAGACCTCTAGTCTCTCTCAGACATACCTATATACACCTGAACATTCAGTACACTCAAATGCACAGTCATCTACAGAGCACACTCCCCACTCTAGTAGAAATCCATACACACTTGATCAAACTGTCACACATTCACACACACATGCACATTTTCACACATGTAAGTGTACACGCGAACACACACACACACACACACACACACACACACACACACACACACACACACACACACACACTTCTCAGGGTGGTGTCCTGTACTAACTCTAGCCCATCCAAAAGGCTTCTTAAAAGCTTCTACTCCCAAGCCATAAGACTCCTGAGCAGCTAATCAAATGGCTACCCAAATGGCTATTTATATCCCCCCCCCCCTTTTACGCTGCTGCTACTCTCTGTTTATAATCTATGCATAGTCACTTTAACTCTACCTACATGTACATATTACCTCAATTAACTGGACTAACATGTGCCCCTGCACATTGACTCTGTACCAGTACCCCTGTACTGTTATTTTACTGCTGCTCTTTAATTTAAAAAAAATATTTTTTTGTCTTTTTACTTATCTATTTTTTTTACTTTATAACACCTATTTTTCTTAAAACTGCATTGTTCATTAAGGGCTTGTAAGTAAGCATTGCACTGTAAGGCAACCTGTTATATTATATTATATTCGGAATAAAAATGGATTTGATTTGATCTCCAGATTCCTCTGAGTCATGCGGCACATTGCTACCTCACTGACTCTGCAGCAACAAGCGTTAGCGCAGAACACAGCAGACAGGGAGGAGAGGGGGATGGAGATAGGTGAGAAAGAAGAGAGGGAGAGCGGAATGAAGGTGTGGATGAAAAGAGGAAAGAGATTAGAATAGATAGATGAGAAAGTAGCAGCAGGAGCGTTCTAGAGGTTAACATCCTCCCTGCTGGGCTGCCCTCCCCAAGCCCTCTGTTGGACATCATCATCATGTTGTCCCTCAGACTGCACAATCACTGTGGAAACATCCATGTCCTTAGGAATGGAGAAGGGCATCTTTGGCACAGATTGTGTGTGTGTGTGTGTGTGTGTGTGTGTGTGTGTGTGTGTGTGTGTGTGTGTGTGTGTGTGTGTGTGTGTGTGTGTGTGTGTGTATCACACAGAGAAGGGTGTGGCATTTCAAAGGGTTGGCAAAGCAAGTTACAGACTAAACATGATGGATTCCCATTTCACTCTGGATACAAGGCTTGCTGTTGGCTATCGATTTCTTTTTGCAGCGAGGGTCCAAACAAGCTGAGAGAATACAGCTCCACTTTCCCTTCTCTATAATGAGGTGGTGATACTATTTACCGTTTGCTGCTTCATTTCCGATGTCTGTTACCCCCCTCTGTCTGTCAATCTGCCTCATAGTCACACAATTAATGTTTACACCACTGGAGGCTGCTGAGGGGAGGATGGCTCACAATAATGGATGGAACAGAGTGAATGGAGTGGCATCAAACACATGGAAGCCATGTGTTTGATGTATTTGATACCATTCCACCCATACCACTCCAGCTATTACCACGAGCCCATCCTCCCCAATTAAGGTGCCACCAACCTCCTGTGGTTTACACCTTAAATCAATTGCCAATCATGTTTTACATACATAGACACACACATAGTATTCAATCAAAGTGTACTAGGGATTTTTCAAGGTGAATAAAAAAGAAGAGCAGTCACAGATGACGTCAATCAAAATCAATCTGGTTTAACACAACTCTTTCAGAACAGAAGCAGATAACATATTCTAATCTCACAGCACCAATGTTCAGTAAACACCCACTGAGAGGCTTGTAGGAAGTCACAAAATCAGCTGCTACAGGATCACACAGTGTCACAGAATACAATAACGGTCAGTGTCCTCTGTCCTTGTACCTCCAGTCTGGCGTCAATCACTATCAACAGATATGAGAACAATCCATAATATTCCGTATCAGGTCTAGTGACCATCAAACCATACACAAATGAGTGTCTGAATTAGAACACTGGAAATCTTATGTGTTAGCCAGCATAAACATCTTAAATATTCCCATTACACAAAGGCACATCACAGTATGAAAGGCACATCACAGTATGTAATGCCTTGCTTCCATTATTTTGTAAGCCACCAAGGATTACTATACATGGCACATGTCAATGTTGATACTGTAAATATGTGTACTGTAAAGAATGCTCTAGAATGAGATGGATCTGCTAGGTAGTGCAGTGATAGTGACATATGAGGAGACTCATTGACTAAACCAGCTACTATACATATGTGGCTCTGGGGACTGAGGCTGCATGTGTCTTTGTCCTTAGTGGGTCAGACATAAATCCTAGATGAATAAGTATCAGTCCTACATGGTCTAGGGTAAATGTGTCAGTGAGTCAGGTAGCTAGCCTAGCCACCTAACGTGCCCCCAACCTGAGACACTTTTCAAAAGAGAGGACTGTTAATCTGTTTCCCAATGCTCTGGAATGGCTTATTGTACAATCCTACTGATCATATGAAAGCAATAAACTTAACCTAGCCTACTGCAGAGATCTCTGGTATAACCAAGCCATATCAAATGAGTAATTGGATGTGGTCTTATTCACAAGGACAGTCTCTAATAGGTCATTGAACGTGATGAATGAGCTGACACTACCTCATGCTCCTCTTGACCAAGTGTGCCCTACTGTAAATGCCTACTGACTGAGCACTCAGTGTGTGTGTGTGTCATGAGCAGACCATCCGTACACAGTGTGTTTAATGGAACATGGTGAACATACCACCAGCCAACAGTGAAAGGACTGGCGTGTGCTGTTTGAAAGGCTGCTGTGTCAGGTTTCGGCTCACACTGCTCCTAGCAATCACGCAGGACTTCCTCTGAATCCGGTTCATACACACACACACACACACACACACACACACACACACACACACACACACACACAGTGATTGCATTCACCACAATAGTTTAATCAAACCCAACATATCGGTTCAATAAAATCAATCTTCTCTCAACAGTAAAGGCAACAGGAAGTAAGTCTCTCCACACCCTTCTCCCACCACACTGTTATTTCTCTCTTCTAACATCCATCCTTTTTTCCTTTATCACAGATAACAATCCATCCTACAGGTAATGATGTTGCTATGATCCGTTATGTCAATGTCATTAAGGTATTGTGTCTAATTGATACCATACAAATCATATCTTGTTTATCACATCTTATTAACTACATTGTGTCAACACAGGGTACTGAAATAGCTCTACACACAACATCCTCCATATCTGAAAACAGCAACATGAACATGTGTTCATCTTCCTTTCTTTCCCAACCATGTCATCAACATGTAAGCATTCAATACATATTTCATATACATTTAGTCTAAACATACTAAGAATAGTATGGATTCATTAACACTTTATATATTCTCCAATTCAGACCTGTAGAAACCTCCACCACTATCTTATTTCCATACTTAATGTTGGCTACTGTTTCCTCTACTCTACAGTATCATCTGCAGTCCACTGATGTGCACTGCATGTGGGTTAATAGATTAACAGAAACCACTGATAAGAGAATTTACTACACTAATATACTAATATACAGTCAAAGCTGGCAGAGTACATGACTTAACTAACATAACCATCTAGGCTGCTACAGTATATGTCTGGGGTAAAACAGAGCACCTATTCTCAGAAACCAAGTCTGGGCTAACAGAGAATTTAAATGTGACAATAGAGTGAAAGAGGCTGGTATGATAGACTACCATGAATAGACATAACATAGAGTCAGTCTGGAAAGACATGGTGATGAACAGTCTGGTCTAGGCTGATGGATTCTATGCTAACAGTGAATAACGTGAAGCTGCACCTACCTGGGCTCCCTGCCCCTCCCTGTGCCTCCATGCAGCCGAGCCGAGAGTGCCGTGCTGTCTATCACAACAGCATGGGAGTGGGGGAGACAGACTGAGAGAGTGAGACGGAGGGAGAGAGAGAGGTATGCCAGCTCTCGTTCTCCACAGCATCCGACTACAGCTGCACTCCTTTTTTACTCTGTCGTTCTCTTCCTCACTGCCTGGTGCTCATCCCTGCTCAGTGCTCTCTCACACACTCATCAGCCTGCCCAATACAGACGTGAGAACACAGTGAGTTCACCGCTCTGCTGCCCTGCCTGCCTCACAGAGAGAGAGAGAGAGAGAGAGAGAGAGAGAGAGAGAGAGAGAGAGAGAGAGAGAGAGAGAGAACACAGCAAAACCCAGAACCACTTTGTTCTATAATAACATTGTGAAAGAGCTCAGCGAATGCAGAATACAGAGAGATCTAGAGAGAGAGGGAGCAAAAAAGGGGGATAGAGAGAAAGTGAGAGAGAGCAGGATGGGCACACTGGCAGACTGCCCAGATTGAGAGAGAGAGAGGGGGGCTGTAGGAGGGGTGTTGGTGGGGATTTGGATAAAGGGAAGGGGAGAGTTGGATACACCACATGGGTGGTGGAGAACTATCACAGAGTCACTATGTGTGTGAGCGTGTGTGTCTGTGTGTGCCAATGACTATATATATGAGTGGACGAAGTCACTGATCACATGACACCATGCATTCCTATGTGAAGACTCAATAGCCAAATGAAGCGGGTTAAGATGGTGTATCATGGAGACATAACACGTGCAGTTTGAGCTACTCCAGCTAACTTAAATGGGCTCCCGAGTGGTGCAGCGGTCTAAGGCACTGCATCTCAGTGCTAGAGGCATCACTACAGACACCCTGGTTTGAATCCAGGTTGTATCACAACTGGCTGTGATTGGGAGTCCCATAGGGTGTGGTACAATTGGCCCAGCATTGTCTGGGTTTGGCCGGTGTAGGCCGTCATTGTAAATAAGAATTTGTTCTGATCTGACTTGCCTGGTTAAATAAAAAAAAAAGAAACTTAAGTTGCAGGCTGACTGCAGGCTGCCATTAGCAACTAAATTATACTTTCTTCTCTGTGTGATTTTAAAATAATCGGTTCAAGGACATACTGTACATCTTGTGTGTTAAAGGCAACTATTGGTACCATGATTGTCATCCATTTGTATTTTTTTTTTACACGAAGATTGACCACGAAGATTCCCATTTTTCTGCTAACAATGTCTGTAGTACCGCAGTTGGCCTTGAACATCCACGGCTTCAATGAGTGGGGGCAGTCGTTCTCCACTGGTGTATGCGAATGTGCATACACCTTATTAGGTAAACGTCTTAACACTCCAGTTTTAAGCCTTGTCCCACAGCAGCATAAAAATAGTATGATAAGCACAGGACAACAGTACTGAAAATGATTTACTCTAGTAGAGGGACGGGGTATAGAGAGATGACACTATAGCCATTCACCTTTGGAAATGTGGATACAGATGTAAGATCTTCATTTAATCACCCTGTTGCAGGAGAACTTCGCTGCAATGTAGGAATTATACAACTTTTTGTGTATTTGAGGTTTGAAAAGGCTTCTGAAGTTTGTAATTTCCATTTAGAAATTTCAGACTTGATTTTCCCTTACAAAAACTGTATCAATCCCTACAAAAAGGTCAATTTATTATAATCCACATAATAATTCACATTTCCTTTTGCTGCAAGATTATTTTCCTGCTGTAGCTAACTGGCTCAAATTAAGATCCTACATCTGTACATCACTCTCTAACATACAGTACCTTTCAAAAGTTTGGACACACCTACTCATTACTCAATTCATCTGGTTTGCGCTTAGTGGGACTATCATTTGTTTTTAAAAACAGGACAATGAGGTCAGGGCATGACTGAGGGGGTTTCTGGGTATTATGTTTCTATGTTGGTGTGTGTGTGTGTGTGTATGGTTCCCAATTGGAGGCAGCTGATAATCGTTACCTCTAATTGAGGATCATACTTAGTGTGTCCTTTTTCCCACCTGCTATGTGGGATATTGTTTTGTGTGAGTGCCTATGTGCGCTACGTGGTTCACGATCATTATATTTTTGTTGTTTTTGGAAGTTTCACTATTATTAAAATGTGGAACTCTACTCACGCTGCGCCTTGGTCTAATTATTCATACGACGGTCGTGACAGAATATCCCACCATTACAGGACCAAGCAGCGTGCCCAGGAGGTGAAGGAGAGTTGGACATGGGAAGAGATACTAGGTGGATGCGAGACCCTTCCTTGGCAGGAGTCGCCGAAGAGTAAAGGAGGACAGCAACGACGCCGGGGTCCGCGGCCACAGATTTTTTTGGGGGGGGCACAAGGGGCGGTCCGCCGAGGAAAGAGCCAGAGACCGTCTGGGAGTCGATGGAGCAGTTGGAGGAGGGATATCGGAGAGAGATGTTGGTTAGGTGTATTCTGCAGCACAGGCGCCCTGAAGAGCGTGTCATCAGTCCGGTGCAACCTGTGCCAGCTCCCCGCACCAGGCCTCCAGTGCGCCTTCCTAGCCCGGTACATCCTGTGCCGGCTCCCCGCACTCGCCCTGAAGAGCGTGTCATCAGTCCGGTGAAACCTGGGCCGGCTCCACGCAGCAGGCCTCCAGTGCGCCTTCCCAGCCCGGTACGTCCTGTGCCGGCTCCCCGCACTCGCCCTGAGGAGCGTGTCATCAGTCCGGTGAAACCTGTGCCTGCTCCACGCACCAGGCCTCCAGCGCGCCTTCCCAGCCCGGTACGTCCTGTGCCGGCTCCCCGCACTCGTCCACCAGTGCGTGTGTACAGTCCGGAGTCTCCAGCGATGGTCTACAGCCCAGAACCTCCAGCGACGGTTCACAGTCCAGAGCTTCCAGCGACGGTTCACAGTCCAGAGCTTCCAGCGACGGTTCACATTTCAGAGCCTCCAGTGACGGTCCACGGTCCGGAGACTTCCTCTGCGCCGGTGCCCAGTCCAGGCACGGCGTCCAGTCCCGCTCCATGGCCGGAGCCTTCCTCTGCGCCGGTACTCAGTCCAGGCACGGCGTCCAGTCCCGCTCCATGGCCGGAGCCTTCCTCTGCGCCGGTACTCAGTCCAGGCACGGCGTCCAGTCCAGCTCCATTGCCGGAGCCTTCCTCTGCGCCGGTGCCCAGTCCGGGCACGGCGTTCAGCCCGGCTCCATGGCCGGATCTGTGGTCTGAGCGGGTGCTACGTCCCGCACGGTAGCCGCCACCAACGCTAGTTGCCCACCCTAACCCTCCCCATCTAGTTTCAGGTTTTGCGGTCGGAGTCCGCACCTTTGGGGGGGTACTGTCACACCCTGACCATAGAGAGCCCTCGGGGTTCTCTATGGTGTTTTAGGTCAGGGCGTGACTGGGGGGGTTTCTAGGTATTGGGTTTCTATGTTAGTGTGTGTGTATGGTTCCCAATTGGAGGCAGCTGATAATCGTTACCTCTAATTGGGGATCATACTTAGTGTGTCCTTTTTCCCACCTGCGATGAGGGATATTGTTTTGTGTGAGTGCCTATGTGCGCTACGTGTTTCACGATCGTTATATTTTGTTGTTTTTGGAAGTTTCACTATTATTAAAATGTGGAACTCTACTCACGCTGCGCCTTGGTCTAATTATTCATACGACGGTCGTGACAAATCCATAGAAGGGTCCTTTTGAGGAAGGATTGTTGACATAATTTGACATTTGTATTTTAAAGCATAATTGAGGAATAAATGATTGAAGTTGGAACATTTGTGACATTGGCTGCATTTACACAGGAAGCCCAATTTTGATATTTTTTCCACTAATTGGTCTTTTGACAGATCACATCAGATCTTTTCACATCAGATATTTTCAGAGATGTTATGATTGGTTAAAAGACCAATTAGAGAAAAAAATATATTGGGATGTCTGTGTAAACGCAGACATCCTTTAAGACCATCATGTCTTACAAGGTCCTACAAAACAGAAATGTGAGTCATATGAAGCTTTACCGTTTGCTCTGTAATATTAGTAGTATTTTGACTTCAATTAAGAAATCGTTAATTCATTTAGAAATATAGTGAAATACATAAATATTGAAAAAATAACATTTTATTTCTGTCTGTAATAAAGCCCTTTTGTGGGGAAAAACTCATTCTGATTGGCTGGGCCTGGCTCCCCAGCGGGTGGGCCTATGAATAATTTCCTCATATGAACTGTAACTCAGCAAAATCTTTGAAATTGTTGCATGTTGCGTTTATATTTTTGTTCAGTATAATATACCTTCCTTTTACTTGTGTCATTGCACGTCCTGCAAATCACCAGCAGAGGGCGATCATTCTGATCCATTATCATATTTTCTCTGCATACATCCCAGTCTGGAACTTTGATTCTCCCGTAGAGTATATTATGTTCAACAATATATTCACACCAATTTAGTATTTTCTATATTCAGGATGATATATTTTCAATATTCATCAATTAATGTAAGATTATATATTTTTTTAAATCAAAATAATACTCATATTTACAGAGGTAAAACGTCATATGTCAGCAATTGTTGCTTTGTAGCACTTACATATGAAACATTATGGAGGCTTAAAGGAGGTCCTCCTGGGTAAGGCCAAAATGTTACAAATATTCTAACTTAAATTAATTATTTCTCAACACACATTGCGAAGTCGATGTTGACGATATAGCTAAAGTTCAAGTATTTATTTGTCATGTTGATTAAAAAAGTGTAATATTTTAGCTCCCATCATCATGCCAATGAAAACCTAATCTGTTAGAATTATTTTAGTTCGAATTTACATTGAAAACTGAATTTACCATCGTCAATAATAGAATACCTTGAGAGGAAGAGGCGAAGCGAGAGGGTTATCTATCGCTCGACAAAAATCTGCCTAAAATAAACCCAATGCGTTTCTATGGGCTATGGGTTTAAGCAGATCTACACTTACGCTTAACGACTCGCATTGTCAAGGCGGAGACATGAGCACCTGGCCATTATGTACAGATTTCTGATATACCTGTCAGTCCATGGGTGAATCTCAAATTATGTCCCTTGATTCTTCACATCCTCCCTTCATGCCTCTTTCTATAAACACATTAGATGTGAGAGAATACAGGAGGAACCATGAAAATAGAATTAAGCTAACCTTAAGATAACTGTTTCCGTAGTGTAGTGGTTATCACGTTCGCCTCACACGCGAAAGGTCCCCGGTTCGAAACCGGGCGGAAACATATTTTTAGCTCTAATGCATATCGGTACACAATTCAATGGTTTCATTTATTCGGACAACGTTACATTACATGATCATCTAAAACATAGTGAAAAGCAATCTTGAGAGATATTACAAAAGTATCCAAACGAAAAGATACGTTAAAGAGCAGTCTCGCGAGAAGGTCATCAACGTTACCATGACGATACTTTGTTGTCGTTCGAGCTATCGCAGATGGACTTGTTTAGCTAGGCAGCGTGCTAGCTGTTTACTTTTTCAAAGATAGTCCCTTTTCAGCTATATCTGTGCGTGGTAGCAGTATTTCAGAATAGTAAGTACGTGTATTCTATTTTCAACAATATAATAAAGCGTTACAGTTAGACTCACTACAGTGCAGTGTGGTAACGTTAGCCAGCTAACGTTACTAGTACTGTAATGTTAATCTAGCTTCATGAATACATGCAATATCTGCATTGTAGCTAGCTAACGTAAACGGACTGAACTCCACTCAATGGTGAAGGAAGTTTAGAATTAACTTCACCACGGAGTGGAGCCGAGACCAGTCGGCGTTTGTATTTGATTAACGTTTTTTGAAAAAGTATGTATTTCAGCAAAGAAAGGCACGAAACGTCAGAGGAAAAACATAGGTACAATGTGGGCGTTTCATTTTTGAACTAACGTTACTGTTAACGTTATTGACCTTGAGCAAATCGATGTAACGTTAGCTAGTTAGGACTTTAATCCGCTACATTTTAGCTAGCTCGGTAGTTAGAAGTAACATTTTTAGATTTCGTTGCATTGCAGCCAACCAAAAAGAAGGTCGCCGCCAAGTCTGCCAAAGGGAAGACGCCCACAGTAGTAGATGGCCTTTCCACGGAGATGTCGAAGGAGCAGGTAGGTGTTATTTCATGCACCTCTACATACGCTGAGTTGTAATCAATGAATAGCATTCTCACATAGGTGTTCCTTTTGTCCAGGTGGGAAAGGGGCAGTGTGGCGTGCAATAGAGATTGTGTCATCTGTGCATCTGTTCGTGCGGTATGCAAATTGGAGTGGGTCTAGGGTTTCTGGGATAATGGTGTTGATGTGAGCCATGACCACCCTTTCAAAGCATTTCATGGCTACAGACGTGAGTGCTACGGGTCAGTAGTCATTTAGGCAGTTCTTGGGCACAGGGACTATGGGGGTCTGCTTGAAACATGTTGGTATTACAGACTCAGACAGGGACATGTTGAAAATGTCAGTGAAGACACTTGATAATTGGTCAGCGCATGCTCCTAGTACACATCCTAGTAATCCGTCTGGCCCTGCGGCCTTGTGAATGTTGACCTGTTTAAAGGTCTTACTCACATCGGCTGCGGAGAGCGTGATCACACAGTCATCCAGAACAGCTGATGCTCGCATGCATGTTTCAGTGTTACTTGCCTCGAAGTGAGTATAAAAGTTATTTAGCTCGTCTGGTAGGCTTGTGTCACAGGGCAGCTCTTGGCTGTGCTTCCCTTTGTAGTCTGTAGTCTGCAAGCCCAGCCACATCCAACGAGCATGGGAGCCGGTGTAGAAAGATTCGATCTTAGTCCTGTATTGATGCTTTGCCTGTTTGATGGTTCGTCGAAGGGCATAGCAGAATTTCTTATAAGTTTCTGGGTTAGAGTCCCGCTCCTTGAAAGCGGCAGCTCTACCCTTTAGCTCAGTGCGAATGTTGCCTGTAATCCATGGCTTCTGATTGGGGTATGTACGTACAGTCACTGTGGGGATGAGGTCCTCAATGTACTTATTGATAAAGCCAGTGACTGATGTGGTGTACTCCTCAATGCCATCGGAAGAATCCCGGAACATATTCCAGTCTGTGCTAGCAAAACAGTCCTGTAGTTTAGCATCTGCTTTATTTGAACACTTTTTTATAGACCGAGCCACTGGTGCTTCCTGCTTTCATTTTTGCTTGTAAGCAGGAATCAGGAGGATAGGGTTATGGTCAGATTTGCCAAATGGAGGGCGATGGAGAGCTTTGTAAGCGTCTCTGTGTGTGGAGTAAAGGTGGTGTAAAAAAAAAAATCCCTCTGGTTGCACATTTAACATGGTGATAGAAATTAGGTAAAACTAATTTAAGTTTCCCTGCATTAAAGTCCCCGGCCACTAGGAGCGCCGCCTCTGGATGAGTGTTTTCCTGTTTGCTTATTGCGGAATACAGCTCATTGAGTGCGGTTTTAGTGCCAGCGTCAGTCTGTGGTGGTATGTAGACAGCTACGAAAAATACAGATGAAATCTCTAGATAGGTAGTGTGGTCTACAGCTTATCATGAGATACTCTACCTCAGGTGAGCAAAACCTTGAGACTTCCTTAAATATTGTGCACCAGCTATTGTTTACATATATGCATAGGCCCCCGCCCCGTGTCTTACCAGAGGCTGTTCTGTCCTGCCGATAGGGTGTATCAAATCAACTATTTGCTTGATAATCCATGGGTTATGCTGCATAGCATATATTTATCTGAATCTACATGATGATGTTCTCTGTGTTAGCTGGAGGAGCACATTGTGCGGCTGCGGGAGGAGCTGGACAGGGAGAGGGAGGAGAGGAACTACTTTCAGCTGGAGAGGGACAAGATCCACACCTTCTGGGAGATCACCAAGAGACACCTGGACGAAAGGAAGGCAGACCTGAGGAACAGAGACCGGGAGATGGAAGAGGCTGAGGAGCGCCACCAAGTTGAGATCAAGGTATAGTACACACACACCTACACACACATACAGTAACAGACACACAAACAGTGTATAACCACATTAGAATAGTTATCAGGGGCCTTACTGTTACTGTTCTGTTCCTCAGGTGTACAAGCAGAAAGTGAAGCATCTCCTGTATGAGCACCAGAACAGCATCTCAGAGCTGAAGGGAGAGGGCGTGGTCTCTAACAAGCTGATGCAGAAAGAGCACGCCGAGCTGGAGAACGAGCTCTGCAAGGGCATGTGCACCCTCAAAGTGGACATTAAGGAGCAGGAGCTCTCCAACGAGAACCTCATCAAGGGCCTCAAACTGGTGCGTGGCCTCCTCGCTCTTTCTGTCAATATGCGCTTCTCAGCATCCAGATCAATGTTCTGCCATTTTATCATATTTGCTTTCCACACACGTCTATGGTGACATTGCATTGATTGTAAATTCTTTCAATTTCTGTTTCAACAGAACAACGACCAGGAAATTACCAAAATGAGAAATGACTTTGAGGGACAAGTGCAAGGTGATTATGCCTGTGTCTGTGTTGCCGTTAAACTGTACTCACATGCGTACATATACCCAAAATATGAAACATAGCATTTCTCTCTGTCTATTGCCATTTGACTGACCTGCTGAGTAGAAATTGAGGCCAAGTATGAGAAGAAGATGCAGATGCTGCGTCAGGAGCAGGACCTGAGGAGGAAGACAGAGATCCACGAGATCGAGGAGAGGAAGAACAGCCAGATCAACACGCTGATGAAGAACCACGAGAAGGCTTTCAGCGACATCAAGAACAACTACAACGACATCACCCTCAACAACCTGGCCCTCATCAACTCACTTAAGGTTAGCAATACCACAACAATATCAGCTAATAACCAAGGTATTTGTTCTACTCAATAACAATAACCTAGGACCAATCAACTGACTGAGTATTAGAAATTCCTCAACGCACAATATCATCAAACCTAACCTAGGCTTCATCCAATCACAACTCACTTGTGTATTACAAGACAATAACAGAGAGGTGTATGATTACTGATAGGTCCTGATCTTTAGCAGAAGGGTTCACTGTGTGGTGTGCCTGACTGACAGTGGCCAGGGTTTGGAGCCCTGGAGGGCAAACTGTTTGTTACACAGCCAGATCAACATCAATCCAATACAAGCTAGTAACCAGTTGTTTACATGGCCTGTGTGTGTCTGTCAGGAACAAATGGAGGAGATGAAGAGGAAGGAGGAGCGTCTGGAGAAGGACTTGGCAGAGGTGCTGCTGCAGAACAGGCACCTGACGGAGCCCCTGCAGAGGGCCAAGGAGGAGGTGGCCGAGCTGCAGAAACAACTGG
The DNA here is from genome assembly GCF_965601325.2 of Salmo salar. NCBI lineage: Eukaryota > Metazoa > Chordata > Actinopteri > Salmoniformes > Salmonidae > Salmo > Salmo salar. The sequence goes on from NC_138301.1 coordinate 23,034,936, forward strand.
CCAACTACGAGAAGGACAAGACCTCACTGGCGGTGGGTTACACACACAAACATAGAATACATGATATCTGGTTATATGGTAATTATAGAGAAGATTTATGGCAAAAAGCAACAATGTAGCAGTGTGACAGATATGCATAAAAAATATTCATATAGCAACATGGAAAAGTAAAATTCACTCAAATGTTCTATGATGAATGGTTTGTGTTGGGTGTATCTGAGAGTGAATAGAAATGTAGTAGGGTACTTGGTGAAAGTAAACAGGAGTGATGGTGCCTGTCTTGACAGGGGGCCAAGGCACATCTGAAGGTCGCAGACAAGGAGATGAAAGACCTGAAGTGGGAACACGAAGTGCTGGAACAGAGGTTTAGTAAGGTGAGAAGCGACAGTTACACACACACATACACACGTACAGGCGTGCACACACACATGCACACAAACTCTGGTTTGTAATGACAAAGGATTTTGTCCTCACATGTTACATAAATTGTTGTCACTTGATTGAATCAAATCAAATGTTATTTGTCACATGCGCCGAATACAATCGGTGTAGACCTTACAGTGAAATGCTTACTTACAAGCCGTTAACCAACAATGCTTTAAGAAGTTAAGAAAAAAAGTGTTAAGAAAAAATGTGAAAATAAAAGTAACAAATATTTAAACAGCAGCAGTAAAATAACAATAGCAAGGCTATATACAGGGGGTACCGGTACAGAGTCAATGTTCAGGTGCACCGGTTAGTCGACGTAATATGTACATGTAGGTAGAGTTAAAGTGACAATGCATAGATTATGAACAGAGAGTAGCAGCAGCGTAAAAGAGGGGTCTGGGTAGCCCTTTGATTAGCTGTTCAGGAGTCTTATGGCTTGGGGGTAGAAGCTGTTAAGAAGCCTTTTGGACCTCGACTTGACGCTCAGTATCGCTTGCCATGCGGTAGCAGAGAGAACAGTCTATTACTAGGGTGGCTGGAGTCTTTGACAATTTTTAGGGCCTCCCTCTGACACCGCCTGATATAGAGGTCCTGGATGGCAGGAAGCTTGGCCCCAGTGATATACTGGGCCGTACGCGCTACCCTCTGTAGTGCTTTGCGGTCGGAGGCCGAACAGTTGCCATACCAGGCAGTGATGCAACCAGTCAGGATACTCTCGCATGGTGCAGCTGTAGAACCTTTTAAGGATTTGTGGACCCATGCCAAACAGAAAGTTTAGCCTTTTCAAATTTGGGACAGGGAAGAATCTGAGAAAATAATTGGCACTGTGTTTATGAGATTAAGTGTTAGAACTAAAAAGGCATCTACACTGAAATCTGTGTTCCAATCTAATAAAAAAATTGGGGTTGACTAAAAACCTCCTAGTAACTGGACACTTTTCACCCATACAATGGCTACTATTGAAGGACAGTCCCACCATTGTTTCCTTTGACGTGATTACAGAGGAGTTCAAGGATGAGTCCTTCTGCCCTTTTACCCTGTGTACAGGTCTTTTTCTGAGACCACAGCACAAACTAACTACACAGACCGTTTATTAGGTTGACTAAAAACCTCCTAGTAACTGGACACTTTTCACCCATACAATGGCTACTATTGAAGGACAGTCCCTCTGTTATGCACTCACACACCCAAAAAAATGGAACAGAATTGAATCAAATGTAATCCTATCAAATTGATCTATGCCTAACTGATCTGTGTTGCTAACTGAGCTGAGCCAATCCTTTTGTCTGTGTGGTGCAGGTCCAGGTGGAGCGTGATGACCTGTATAAGAAGTTCACCCAGGCCATCCAGGAGGTGCAGCAGAAGAGTGGTTTTAAGAACCTCCTGTTGGAGAGGAAACTGGGGGCTCTGACCAACACCCCAGCTCAACAAGGTGCTGTCACAGTAGAGTTGTGAAAACGACTAGCACCACACCTCATCAGTCCTGCTTTGTGGTGGATACTGGATACAAGCCAAGTTGTCATTCAAGATTAAAACAGAGAAGTGTTCTTAACACTCGCATTCCATCGTGCGAGTATGTTTTCTGTTGCCAAGTCCTTGCTATCAGGTTTCTCTACTCTACTGTCCTAGAAGCTGATTATCAAGTGGCTTCAACCACATCAAATTGTAAACCTTGCCTGTGAGCGTAGTTACTTGTGGAAGCTTACGGTAGACTATTCTGCAGCCAAACAACTCTATTTGTTTTTTCCTTGCAGGAAGTTTTGGACTCCAAGAACATTGCGATCAAAGACTTGCAGTATGAGTTGGCGCGGGTTTGTAAGGTGAGGATGTTGGCTGAATACATTGCCTTTTGGTTCTGAACCCTATTTAGTTTTGTACATTAAGGGGAAAACAACAGGATTATAACTATGTAATAGAATAACTAACCGATCCAAAATCAATACATTCTCATCTTTATAGGCAAAAGTGATAATAGCGTCTGTCAATAAAAATGTTAACATCTCTGTGGTAGTGGTATGGTAGGAGAGGGGTCTCTAACTTATACCTTCTTTGCTTTGGTTCCATCCAGCCCCTTTTCCCCACCTTACCGTGTTAAGGAATAATACATTCCCTGTAAATGGTATTTTTGTCATCCTTCCTTGCACCTACAATCACATACCTTTTCACTCCACCAGGAGTTGAGATGTAGCAGGGTGTTCCTCCAGGAGGGGTACGTAACACATGTAAGTGAGAAAGCTAAATCAAGCTACTTTTTAAGCTCCGACTCCTGTGATCTTTCTACATTTTTGGAAAACAGTAAATGGACTAAAGCGTACAAATTCCTTTTCTTCCTTGCCTAAGCAAGTTCTGTCTGTCTGGCATCATAACCGAGAAGAATAGGATAAGTGACGCTTTTAATAATTTTATCTCAGTAGGCTTTTTATTTGAGAAACAGTGCTTTAAATTATTTAGGTAAAGCTCCGCCTTATCTCAGCTCACTGGGCACCATAACATCCACCCGTAGCACGCGCTCCAGCAGGTATATCTCACTGGTCACCCCCAAAGCCAACACCTCCTTTGGCCGCCTTTCCTTCCAGTTCTCTGCTGCCAATGACTGGAACGAATTGCAAAAATCGCTGAAGTTGGAGACTTATATCTCCCTCACTAACTTTAAGCATCAGCTATCTGAGCAGCTTACCGATCACTGCAGCTGTACACAGCCCATCTGTAAATAGCCCATCCAATCTACCTACCTCATCCCCATATTGTTTTTATTTACTTTTTTGCTCTTTTGCACACCAGTATTTCTACTTGCACGTCATCTGCACATCTATCACTCCAGTGTTCATTTGCTAAATTGTAATTACTTTGCTACTATGGCCTATTTATTGCCTTACCACCTCACGCCATTTGCACACACTGTATATAGACTTTGTTTTGTGTTATTGACTGTACGTTTGTTTATGTGTAACTCTGTTTGTGTCGCACTGCTTTGCTTTATCTTGGCCAGGTCGCAGTTGTAAATGAGAACTTGTTCTCAACTGGCCTACCTGGTGAAATAAATTGACCCTGGTCAATCAACTGCTCTTCCCTTTGCCAGCCTCTAGCTGACTCGATGGTTAACCCGTCAACGTCTAGTGATTATTTGTTTACATTTCAACAATTTAACATCTGTGATGTGCTTGATGCCTTGCTTAAGATTAATGTAAAAAAATACACTGGGGCTGATTAAGCTTGATGAATTTTTGCTGGAGCTCTCTGCCCTCCCTGTTTCTGAATTATTAATCCATATGTTTTACCTGACTGCATAGCCCATTTGTATGGTATTATGTAATATGTTAATATTAACTCTGCTGTTATTGTACTATGTAATACCTGGTTATTAGATAGTCCTTACCTATTGTGCTATTGCAGTTCTGTTCCATTTTTATTTAATCTTGTAGCCCATTTCATATGCATACATTCATCCTACTCTGTTAATTGCATTCCATGTGTATATTCATTGTCTCTCTGTTTCTGTAGCTTTACAGAACATTACCCATGTACAGTTGAAGTCCGAAGTTTACATACAGCTCTGCCAAATACATTTAAACTCAGTTTTTCATAATTCCTGACATTTAATCCTAGTAAATATTCCCTGCCTTAGGTTAGTTAGGATCACTACTATTATTGACATTTCACATTCTTAAAATAAAGCGGAGAGAATTATTTATTTCAGCTTTTATTTCTTTCATCACATTCCCAGTGGCCCAGAAGCTTACACACACTCAATTAGTATTTGGTAGCATTGCCTTTAAATTGTTTAACTTGGGTCAAACATTTCGGGTAGCCTTCCACAAGCTTCCCACAATACGTTGAGTGAATTTTGGCCCATTCCTCCTGACAGAGCTAGTGTAACTGAGTCAGGTTTGTGTGCGTGAGCAAGGAGGCCTACATTTTTCTATAGGATTGAGGTCAGGGCTTTGTGATGGCCACTCCAATACCTTGACTTTGTTGTCCTTAAGCCATTTTGCCACAACTTTGGAAGTATGCTTGGGGTCATTGTCCATTTGGAAGACTCATTTGTGACCAAGCTTTAACTTTCTGACTGTCTTGAGATGTTGCTTCAATATATCCACATAATTTTCCTCCCTCATGATGCCATCTATTTTGTGAAGTGCATTGGTGGCAAATCTGATGGCCGAATGGTAAACAACATTTAGCCGCTCTAGAGCACCCTTACCTGCCGATCTATAAATTATGTCTCCGTAATCTAGCATGGGTAGGATGGTAATCTGAATCAGGGTTAGTTTGGCAGCTGGGGTGAAAGAGGAGCAACCAAGTCTAGATCTAACTTTAGCCTGCAGCTTTGATATGTGCTGAGAGAAGGTCAGTGTATTGTCTAGCCATACTCCCAAGTACTTGTATGAGGTGACTACTTCAAGCTCTAAACCCTCAGAGTAATAACACATGTGGGAAGAGGGGCATTCTTCTTACCAAACCACATGACCTTTGTTTTGGAGGTGTTCAGAACAAGGTTAAGGGTAGAGAAAGCTTGTTAGACACTAAGAAAGCTTTGTTGTAGAGCATTTAACACAAACTCCAGGGAGGGGCCAGCTGAGTATAAGACTGTATCATCTGCATATAAATGGACGAGAGAGCTTCCTACTGCCTGAGCTATGTTGTTGGTGTAAATTGAGAAGAGCGTGGGGCCTAGGATTGAGTCTTGGGGTACTCCCTTGGTGGCAGGCAGTGGCTGAGACAGCAGAATTTCTGACTTTATACACTGCACTCTTTGAGAGAGGTAGTTAGCAAACTAGGCCAAAGACTCCTCAGGCACCAATACTCCTTAGCCGGCCCACAAGAATGGAATGGTCTAACGTATCAAAAGCGTTGGCTAAGTCAAAAATATCAGCACAACATTTCTTAGAATCAAGGGCAATGTTGACATCATTGAGGACATTTTAAGGCTGCAGTGACACATCCATAACCTGAGTGAAAACCAGATTGTGTACCAGAGAGAATACTATAGACATCAAGAAAGCCAGTCAGTTAATTATTAACAAGTTTTTCCAACACTTGATAAACAGGGCAACATAGAATTAGGCCTATAACAGTTGAGTCAGGGATTTACTTAAAATCAGTCAAATTGCCTCATTGGGCAGGCACGGTTTTCTTTTTTACTGCACAAAATTTCAGTACCGGTACACTAAAACTGATTTCCGGTTCCTTCGTATTGAAAGGTTGTCAGGTTATGACATTTCTAAACAGCGGCCTTTATTGTCAATCCCTGATATTACACCGAGTTATCGGAGAGCAGCTTTCACTGGTGAGCCAAGATACTTATTTTCTTTTGCTAATTATTTTAAGTAGCTGCCTCTAGTCCTGCTTTTACTGTAATGCATGATAGTTGAAAATGTAAATTGACTTATAATACTTATAGCCTAGCCTATAAACTGTATTTTATTGTGGGTTGATTGGGTTCAACTAGTTTACAGTCGCAGGTAACTAGTTTACTAGTTGAACAGCAAGCTAGCGAAATGGGACAAATTAGCTAGCAAGTGCAAACTAGCTTGCTAAACTGCCATAAAGGTTTAATGCTTTTCGACCTGTCACCAAATGAATGTAATTGGTTCAGTTTGTTTTGATATTTTAACCTGCGTTTGGTGTAGGGGGGGGGGAATACATTTATGCACGATGGGCAGTTTGGGTTCGGTGTACGATGGTGATAGGTGTGTGTGTGTGTGTGTGTGTGTGTGGGTAATAATGAGCGGCCTGGTGACCTAGCGCGTCGGAGAGGGAGCATACGTGACACCAGGGACTTTTGATGTTACAGCCTGCTGTAACTTCAGCATTTTAGTTTACTGTATGGCCAATGATGTTGCTGTTAGTCCAATGTAATCTCTATCCAGGTTAGCTCAAGGTCTAGTCCACTCCTGTCCTGAGCCAAGCTGTAGATAATTTACTCATAGTTAATTTCCTGATATCATGTCATTGTTGGTGTTCTGCACACTCTGAACTTGGCAGAAATGTAGACCCAAGATAAACAAGTGGAGTTGGTAGCGTGACATCTAATTTCATAGTGTATGACCAGGCAGCTATAGCAGATTAAAACAAACCAGGATGTTCTTTCAGAAGACTCCCCCTTTTCAAACTGCTGTTTGACATTCGATCAGGACTGAATCAACTCGGCTGGCTTTTTAGAAAATCCATAACAGGTTGCATTGGAGTTTCCAATGCCAGCCTGTGATATAAAGAGCAGCGCAATCCTCAGTCTCCCACAGATTTACTGAAGGCATTTAACTGAATTGGGGATCCATACGGTTCATATTCCTTTAGCTGGAGGGCATACTTTTCTCTCTAATGTATTGATATTTGGTTACTCACTGGATATGGATGTAATGTGCATTAATGTATAGAAATTATGTAAATCGGCAACTACTGAAATAGATGTTCATGTGGTTTGATATTCTACAGACGTGAATGGATAATCTATCTGGCACCACTATGATGGGTCAGGGCAGAAGCATCCTGCTCGCATGGATAAGTCTGAGCCTGTTTGTGATTTTCCATACAGTCGCAGGTAAGAATGTAAACTCAGCAAAAAAAGAAACGTCCCGTTTTCAGGATTCTGTCTTTCAAAGATAATTCGTAAAAATCCAAATAACTTCACAGATCTTCATTGTAAAGGGTTTAAACACTGTTTCCCATGCTTGTTCAATGAGCCATAAACAATTAATGAACATGCACCTGTGGAACGGTCGTTAAGACACTAACAGCTTACAGACGGTAGGCAATTAAGGTCACAGTTATGAAAACTTAGGACACTAAAGAAGCCTGTCTTTTGACTCTGAAAAACACCAAAAGAAAGATGCCCAGGGTCCCTGCTCATCTGCGTGAACGTGCCTTAGGCATGCTGCAAGGAGGCATGAGGACTGCAGATGTGGCCAGGGCAATAAATTGCAATGTCCGTACTGTGAGACGCCTAAGACAGCGCTACAGGGAGACAGGACGGACAGATGAACGTCCTCGCAGTGGCAGACCACATGTAACAACACCTGCACAGGATCGTTACATCTGAACATCACACCTGCGGGACAGGTACAGGATGGCAACAACAACTGCTCGAGTTACACCAGGAACGCACAATCCCTCCATCAGTGCTCAGACTGTCCGCAATAGGCTGAGAGAGGCTGGACTGAGGGCTTGTAGGCCTGTTGTAAGGCAGGTCCTCACCTGCCTTTTCTATAACTTTTGAATCTTTTCCAGGTGACAGAGAGAGCCTCTTCCAGCTTCATACTAGTTATGGTCAGCTGGAGGGCAGGCTGGTCAGAGTGAGAGAGAGCCAGAGGAAGGTGGCTGCCTACCTGGGGATCCCCTTCGCTGAGCCCCCTGTCGGACCCCTGAGGTTCCAGGCCCCCCAGCCTCCCCGGGTGTGGCAGGGACTGAGAGACGCCAAGGCTTACCCCCCTCTGTATGAGCCTAAGCAGTAATGTCTCAGAGAGACAGGCAGGGAGACAAACAGCCTATACTGTTTTATGGGGAACTCTGAATCATGCTTATTCTGATGAACATTAATATTCTGCCATGTTTTTATTCATAGTATAAGAAAATGTCACCTTTCTTGTCCTATAACACACAGGTGTCTGCAGAACATAAACCACACTAGACAGATGGGGGACCTGTACAGAGGTCGGTTCCCTGTCCTAACCACCTCAGAGGACTGCCTTTACCTGAACATCTACACACCAGTCAAACCTGGGGACCCAAGGAAACTACCAGTGAGGAGAGACATGAGAATGTACTCATATGCTTGTCTACTCTGAGTTAGATGTCTTTTGTTTGGTGGTCTAGTCTAAAAAAAAGTCTGTCTGCAGGTGATGGTTTGGATCCATGGTGGAGGCTTCCTCATGGGAGGGGCTTCACTCTATGATGGCTCCTCATTGGCTGCCTTCGGGGACGTTGTGGTGGTCATCCTTCAATACCGTCTGGGTATCCCAGGGTTCCTCAGGTACACTTCTATTGGTACTGATTTTGGTCAATATGATCAATGCACAAATTCGAGTCAGTAACATCTTCTGCTGTTTGGTGTCTACTGAACACAACCCTGGCATATCTGATCTAATATCTGTGTGACTGTCCAGCACTGGGGATGGCCAGTACCCCGGGAACGTGGGTATTCTGGACCAGGTGTGTGCCCTGCGCTGGGTGCAGGAGACCATCAGCAGTTTCGGGGGAGACCCAGGATCTGTCACCATTTTCGGAGAGTCTGCTGGTGGTTTTGCCGTCTTTTTACATGTATGTACTGTGTATCTAGGAAAACAGATACCTGCTGATACAGAAAGATGCACTGGCTGTCTGTATGTAGGCTTACTTTGGGCACTGATCCATGGTTCTGTCTGTCCAGATGATGTCCCCTCTGTCATCAGGACTGTTCCACAAGGCCATCAGTCAGAGTGGAGTACCCCTCATTTCTATGTTCATCCAGGCTGACCCCAAACCTGCTGCACAGGTGATCTGCTGTTTCACTGTGTGCTGATCATAACAGCAAGTCTCAAGGATCCCATATATTGGTTCATATGCAATAAAACCTTCAGTGGTCTTATTACTGTCGTTATTTTTCTGGTACAATGTAACGTGTTGTAATTACCATCATTCAAATGCTCTGGTTTCAATCTCTCCTTCCTCCAGCTGGTGGCACAGAGAGCAGGGTGTCCCAGTGATGACTCTGCAGAGCTCATGACCTGCCTCAGTACCCTCAGCCCACAGGACATAGAGGCGGCTACACCTGCGCTGGTAGGTTTGTTCTGAGCCTCACTCACACTACAGAATGTGGGGTGTATGTATCTGAATGCCAGGCTGTTTCTGCTTTAGCTAACTTATACTATATACCGCTGTTGAATGCAACAACATGGCTGTTGTTTGACTTCCATCCTGGGGCCCATCCTCTCTCTCCACAGGGGGAGATGGTTCTGTCTGTGCACAGGGATGGGACAGTCATCCCTACCAACCTGGAGGAAGTCCTGCAGACCAAGAGCTTCCTGGGCTTCCCCAGCATCATAGGGGTCAACAACCATGAGTATGGATGGATGCTCCCACATGTATGTATGTCCTTGCATGAAGATATGAAAACTGTCTGTCATATATTTTACAGGTAAATGTACTTTTATCATTTTTTGTTGTTGTTGTAAGACCTTGTGTGTTCCACCAGTTTTTCCTGTTTCCTGGATGGGATCTTGGAATGACCCGTGAAAACATGATGATGATCCTGGCGTTTATGCTTCAGAAACTGGTTAGTGAACTATGGTGGCAGCCAGGGTTGGGTAGGTTACTTTCTAAATGTAATTTTTAGAGTTACTAGTTTCCTGTCCAAAATTGTAATCAGTAATGTAACTTTTGGATTGCACAAACTCAGTAATGTAATCGGATTACTTTCCGTTTCTTTTTGATTACTTTCTCCTTAAGAGGCATTAGAAGAAGACAAAAAGGATCCGTCAAACACATTTGGTGTGTCGTCATAGTGGTCTCTGACTTGTGGTCAGAATCACTAAGGTGGAACAAACTTAAACTTGCGCCTTTTTGCAATGCTGAATTGAATTTCATTGAGAAATCAGAAAGGTGACATAATGTCTTTTTTTCTGCAAACATCCTTTCTGAATTTAAAAGTATTCCACAAAGTAATCATCTAGCTTTTAAAAAGTATATTTTTGCTGGTGAAAGAACAATCAGAACTTCACTTCAACTTCTTTAATACCATGATGTATGCAGGAAAGTACACACTGGGATGATGATAACAGAGTATTATAATCCTGTAGACTGAAGAGGAGATCCTAGAGTTCCTTCTTTGATTGTCACACAAGACTGCTACTTGATCGGTTAATATAGAACGGTGGGTAGGCTTTATGCAAAATATGAACAACGTTTATCTGATAATATGCAGGCTAAAGACTGGGATTTGTTGATTTTTAAGACGAAAACAAGCTTTGCAGCTGCTTGAAAATGAAAAATAGAGTATTCTAAATGATCGACAAAACAAGTCTGTACGCACTGGGAAATATACAGTACCAGTCAAAAGTTTGGACACATCTACCCATTCAAGGGTTTTTCTTTATTTTTACTATTTTCAACATTCAATAATAATAGTGAAGAGATCAAAACTATGAAATAACACACATGGAATCATGTAGTAGCCAAAAAAGTGTTAAACAAATCAAAATATATGTTATATTTGAGATTCTTCAAAGTAGCCACCCTTTGCCATGATGACAGATTTGCACACTGTTGGCATTCTTTCAACCAGCTTCATGAGGTAGTCACCTGGAATGCATGTCAATTAACATATTATGGCAAGAACAGCTCAAATGAGCAACGAGAAACGACAGTCCATTATTACTTTAAGACATGAAGGTCAGTCAATCCGGTACATTTCAAGAACTTTGAACATTTCTTCAAGTGCAGTCACAAAAAACATTAAGAGCTATTATGAAACTGGCTCTCATGAGGACCACAACAGGAAAGGAAGACCCAGAGTTACCTCTGCTGTAGAGTTCAAGTAACAGACATCAACAGTTTTTTTTTTATTGTACCTTTATTTAACTAGGCAAGTCAGTTAAGAACAAATTCTTATTTTAAATGACGGCCTAGGAACAGTTCAGGGCAGAACGACAGATTTTTACCTTGTCAGCTCAGGGATTTGATCTTGCAACCTTTCGGTTACTAGTCTAACGCTCTAACCACTAGGCTACCTGCCGCCCCTGTTCAGAGGAGACTGTGTGAATCAGGCCTTCATGGTCGAATTTCTGCAAAGAAACCACTACTAAAGGACACCAGTAATAAGAAGACTTGCTTGGGCCGGTGGAAATCTGTTCTTTGGTCTGATGAGTCCAAATGTGAGATTGTTGATTCCAACCGCCGTGTCTTTGTGAGACGCAGAGTAGGTGAACGGATGATCTCCACATGTGTGGTTCCCACCGTGAAGCATGGAGGAGGAGGTGTGATGGTGTGGGGGTGCTTTGCTGGTGACATTGTCTGTCATTTATTTAGAATTCAAGGCACACTTAACCAGCATGGCCACCAAAGCATTCTGCAGCGATACGCCATCCCATCTGGTTTGTGCTTAGTGGGACTATCATTTTGTTTTTCATTAGGAATATGACCCAAAACACACCTCCAGGCTGTGTAAGGGCTATTTGACCAGGAAAGACAGTGATGGAGTGCTGCATCAGATGACCTGGCCTCCACAATTACCCGACCTCAACCCAATTGAGATGGTTTGGGATGAGTTGGACCGCGGAGTGAAGGAAAAACAGCCAACAAGTGCTCAGCATATGTGGGAACTCCTTCAAGACTGTTGGAAAAGCATTCCTCATGAAGCTGGTTGAGAAAATACCAAAAGTGTGCATAGCTGTCATCAAGGCAAAGGGGTGGCTACTTTGAAGAATATAAAATATATTTTGATTTGTTTAACACCTTGTTGGTTACTACATGATTCCATATGTGTTATTTCATAGTTTTGATGTCCACTATTATCCTACAATGTAGAAAATAGTAAAAATAAACACCCTTGAATGAGTAGATTGGTCCAAACTTTTGACTGGTACTGTATATACACTATATTTACATACATACATGCATACATACATACATATTATATTAAAAATCCACTTCTGACATTTAATACAGTTTAAAAATATATATATTTTATCCGTTTCTCCCCAACCCTGGTGGCAGCTTTATAATAATGCATCTAGCAGTCTGGTCCATGAGCTGTATTTTAAACCCTGTATCTCCCTGGTAGCGTATGCCAGACTCTGCCCTGGGGATCATCGTAGAGGAGTACTTTGGTGACACGAAGGACCCCGTGGGGATCAGAGATGCCTTCTTGGAGCTTATGGGAGATCTACTGATTGTGATCCCTGTGATCCAGGGAGCCAGGAGGTGTAGAGGTGAAGAATACACTGGGAACTATACCAATCAGATGTCTGATTTTTCTTTAGAAACCTCCTGGAAGACATGATTTAATAATCATTATGAATAAATTATTTTAAGACGGTTTAATATCTAAATGATTGAGACATTTTGTAGTTGACAGACATGTTGTGTTGGTATTCACAGTTGTGTGTAATGTATCTGTCTGTCTATACAAGATTCTGGTTGCTTGATCTACTACTATGAGTTCCAGCAGCGCCCCTCCATGTTCATGTCCATCAGGCCAGGCTTTGTGAAAGCAGACCACTTTGATGAGGTTGGCTTTGTGTTTGGCGCCCCCTTTTGGACAGATGACATAGTGATGTTAGGTACAATTTTCTTTTGGTTGTTCTGGAGAAATTGCAGGCTAAATATATTTGAAAACTTTGTTTTTATATCAAATTCTGGAGGAACTGTCCATAACAATAACATGAGTAAGAAGTTACTGTGAAGTCAACATAATCAGATGTTAATACTGTTAAGTGACAAAAGACTGAGGGAGATTATATTTTGGACAAGCTCATTCTGTTGAGCCTGCACTGTATCTCTGCAGCTTTTCTTGGAAACGACAGAACTAAAAAAGTTTTCCACTCATAGATAACACGACAGACGAGGAACGACAGCTTAGCAGGACCATGATGAAATACTGGACTAACTTTGCCAGAACAGGGTGAGAGATCCCTTTCTTGTTCTGTCTGTCTGTCTGTCTGTGTCTCTCTCTCTCTCTCTCTGTGCATTCAGTTGGAGAAGCTTCAGCACAGATATGACATGTAACAAGAACCAGATTTCTGTCATGATGTATTCAAGTTTTCATACCGCCAGAAGTTCTGAGGGTTGATTTCTAAATAAGATACAGAAGATAGTTCATACGAGACAAAGGACAGTTTAAGACTCCCTACTGTATGAAAAAAAAAATATTTGCTACTATATACCAAGTATGTTTTTCATATCTACTTAGTGGTTACTCAATATAGTACATTATAGTAGATCAACCACCAATTGCATTGGATCATAGTAGTACTGTACATACAGTGCATTTGGAAAGTATTCAGACCCCTTGACTTTTTCCACATTTTGCTACGTTACAGCCTTATTATAAAATGTATTATCTTTTTTTCCTCATCAATCTACACACAATACCCCATAATGACAAAGCAAAAACAAGTTTTTAGATAATTTTGCAAATGTATATAAAAAAAGAAATATTACATTTGCATAAGTATTCAGACCCTTTACTCAGTACTTTGTTGAAGCGCCTTTGGCAGCGATTACAGCCTTGAGTCTTCTTGGGTATGACGCTACAAGCTTGGCCCACCTGTACTTGGGGAGTTTCTCCCATCCTTCTCTGCAGATCCTCTCAAGCTCTGTAGGTTTGAGGGGGATTTCCCAGCTATTTTCATTCCTCTCCAGAGATGTACGATCGGGTCAAGTCCGGCCTCTGGCTGGGCCACTCTAGATCATTCAGAGACTTGTCCCGAAGCGACTCCTGCGTTGTCTTGGCTGTGTTCTTCGGGTTGTTGTCCTGTTGCAAGGTGAACCTTCACCCCAGTCTGAGGTCCTGAGTGCTCTGGAGCAGGTTTTCATCAAGGATCTCTCAGCACTTTGCTCCATTTTTCTTTCCCTCGATCCTGACTAGTCTCCCAGTCCCTGCTGCTAAAGAACATCCCCACAGCATGATGCTACCACCACCATGCTTCACCATAAGGATGGTGCCAGGTTACCTCCAGACGTGATGCTTGGCATTCAGGCCAAGGAGTTCAATCTTGGTTTCATCAGACCAGAGAATCTTTTTTTCTCATGGTCTGAATCCTTTTATGTGCGTTTTGGCAAACTCCAAGCGGGCTGACGTGCCTTTTTTACTGAGGAGTGGCTTCCGTCTGGCCACTACCATAAAAGACTGACTGGTGGTTCTGCAGAGATGGTTGGCTTCTGGAAGGTTCTCCCATATCCACAGAGGAGCTCTGTCAGAGTGACCATCAGGTTCTTGGTCACCTCCCTGACCAAGGCCCTTCTCCCCCGATTGCTGTTTGGCCGGGTGGCCAGCTCTAGGAAGAGTCTTGGTGGTTCAAACTTCCATTTAAGAATGCTGGCCACTGTGTTCTTGGGGACCTTCAATGCTGCAGACTTTTTTGGTACCCTTCCCTCGATTTGTACCTTAACACAGTCCTGTCTTGGAGCTCTGCGGACAATTCCTTCAACCTCATGGCTTGGTTTTTGCTCTGACATGCACTGTCAAATGTGGGACATTTACATTTACATTTTAGTCATTTAGCAGACGCTCTTATCCAGAGCGACTTACAGTAGTGAATGCATACATTTCAATTCATTTCATACATTTTTTTTTTTTTTTTATTTTTCTCATACTGGCCCCCCGTGGGAATCGAACCCACAACCCTGGCATTGCAAACACCATTGCAAACACCATGCTCTACCAACTGAGCCACAGGTGTGTGCCTTTCCAAATCATGTCCAATCAATTGAATTTACCACAAGTGGACTCCAAGTTGTAGAAACATTTCGAGGCTGATCAATGGAGACAGGATGCACCTGAGCTAAATTTCGAGTCTCATAGCAAAGGGTCTGAATACTTATGTAAATAAGGTATTTCCGTTTATTTTTAATACATTTGCAAAAATTTCTACATCTGTTTTCGCTTTGCCATTATGGGGTATTGTGTGTAGATTTGAGGTTTTGTTTTCTTAAATCTATTTAGAATAAGGCTGTAATGTAACAATTGTGGAAAAAGTCAAGCGGGCTGAATACTTTCTGAATGCATTGTATGTAAAAGGAAGTAGTCATAAGTGCAGCCGCTCATATGATGCCAATGGGTGTGTCCCTGTCTCTCCCGCTGTTCCTGTAGTAACCCTAACGGAGAGAATATGTTTGATTGGCCGACATTCACCACAGAAGAAGAGTGTCTACTGATCCAGGCCAACCTCGGGCTGAGCAGTGTCTCAGAGAAGAAGAGAGTCCAGTTCTGGACAGAAGACTTCCCCAAAGCACTGCAGACTGCTGGACACAAAGATGCACACAATGACCTGTAGAACTGAATGTTCACTGTGTCAAATGCTGTTCTAGGAGTGTCTGTTGTTTCCCTCCACTCCTGTGATGGCAGTCTGCTATTAGGTTACAGTATATGAGGCTTTCTTTGCCTTTTCCTTATTTAGTATCATCTTTTGGCCATTTTAGTATTCCACATTTTCTGTAGTGGTTTGCTCTTCTATTTTTATTTTACATATCATTTTTTTTAAATATTATGTAGCCTATTTTTATCTTGCTGTGTTCATATGTCCATTAAAGCCATACAATCCATAAAGTAAGTGTGACTGATTTTATGATTGTCCTTCTGCTTAGTAATAAAACATTTAGACACTTATCTGAAAGGCTAAATAAATGTCTCGAGCACTGTGTGCAGTGTGCGATTTGTCAATTGAGAGCCGACATGTGCAATCAGTAGTCCAAACAATTGCAAAACGTTCTAAAACGAGTTTCTACTGGACAAATTTAGGAATGTCCTTCCCCGTCAGTTACGGTTGCTTTCGTTAAACGTTTTGTAACAATCGGCTTAATGAATGCATTCCATGTTTGCTTTTGACCGTGTAAGGTTTGGTCTTTCCGAGCTACCATACAGGAAAAAAACATCCCTGACAAGCAGCTGTTGCTACAATGATACAGAACTCCCACGTGCGCAAATCAATCTGTGGTCACTTTGTGATAGTTTGACTAATTGTCAGTGATTTGTGAGAATTTTCTGCATCTTCGACGAGAGGACAATGGAGGCCGTTATTACAATTAATCCCGGTAAATGATTGCTGCGTGTTTAGCGTAAAGTCACTAATGCTAACGCATGCCAATGGATGGTAGCCTAGCCGTTGCCGCTATGAAGTTGCGATTTACGTGACCCTTTCTTGAAAACTGTCATTTCATCAAGCATATGAATTGTTTTCTGTTTAGGGGCCACGAAATGGGACATCCGAGAGAAAGTTTGGGATTATATTGAAGCTAAGAATCTTGCAAACTTTCCAAGGCCTGTGCACAACAGAATCCCCAATTTCAAGGTAGGGTATTTCTGGAGGTTCAGTGTACTGCAATTTGATTTAACTATTCCTAAACCTAACCCTATTAGTATTTGTCAAAATATGTTTGAAAGAAATGTATCCAGAACAGGTGTTGTATGTGGAGGATGAGGGCTGCAGTAGATCTCAGATGGGGGGGGGGCGGCTAAGAGGGTTTTATGTAACATTATTACATATCTACAATACAAAATGTATAATACCACCATACAACCCTATTACTATGTGTGTGTAGAGTGCGTGTGCTAGCATTTGTGTGTGTGTATGCATGTCTGTACCTGTGAGTCTCTTCACAGTACCCGCTGTTTCATAAGGTGTATTTTTATGTTTTTTTAAATCTGATTCTGCTGCTTGCATCAGTTACCTAATGTGGAATAGAGTTTCATGTAGTCATGGCTCTATGTAGTACTGTGTGCCTCCCATAGTCTGTTCTGGACTTGGGGATTGTGAAGAGACCTCTGGTGGCATGTCTTGTGAGGTATGCATGGGTGTCCGAGCTGTGTGCTAGTAGTTTAAACAGACAGCTCGGTGCATTCAGCTTGTCAATACTTATAAAAACAAGTAGTGATGAAGCCAATCTCTCCTGGCTCAAAGTGGAGGAGAGATTGGCTTCATCACTACTTGTTTTTATAAGTATTGACAAGCTGAATGCACATGCATGTTATTGTCACCTGACCACATGACTGCGCAGTAGTCCAGGGGCAACAAAATTAGGGCCTGTAGGACCTGCCTTTTTGATAGTGTTAAGAATTTTAGCAACTGTTGTATCAACATGTTTTGACCATGACGGTTTACAATTTATTTAACCTTTATTTAACCAGGTAGGCAAGTTGAGAACAAGTTCTCATTTACAATTGCGACCTGGCCAAGATAAAGCAAGCAGTTTGACACATACAACAACACAGAGTTACAGATGGAGTAAAACAAACATACAGTCAATAATATAGTAGAAAAATAAGTCTATACAAAGTGAGCAAATGAAGGGAGATAAAGGCAAAAAAGGCCATGGTGGCGAAGTAAATACAATATAGCAAGTAAAACACTGGAATGGTAGATTTGCAGTGGAAGAAAGTGCAAAGTAGAAATAATGGGGTGCAAAGGAGCAAAATAAATAAATAAATACAGTAGTGGAAGAGGTCGTTGTTTGGGCTAAATTATAGATGGGCTATGTACAGGTGCAGTGATCTGTGGTACTCTGCTGACAATCTAATGTTTTGCTTTCGTTGTAAAGCCTTTTTGAAATCGGACAGTGTGGTTAGATTAACGAGAGTCTTATCTTTAAAATGGTGTAAAAGTCATATTTTTTAAAAATTGAAGTAATATCATATCTAAGGTATTTGAATAACGCGCCACAGGATTCAACTGGCTGTTGAGCGTCCCACCTAGCCCATAGAGGTTAAAGCTAGTGAGGGAGATAAGTGTTTTTGTAGTTCGTTCCAGTCATTGGCAGCAGAGAACTTGAAGGAGAGGCGGCAGAAGGAGGAATTGGCTTTGGGGGTGACCAGAGAGATATACCTGCTGGAGCACGTGCTACAGGTGGGTGCTGCTATGGTGACCAGCGAGCTGAGATAAGGTGGGGCTTTACCTAGCAGAGACTTGTAGATAACCTGTAGCCAGTGGGGTTTGGCGACGAGTATGAAGCGAGGGCCAGCCAACGAGAGCGTACAGGTTGCAGTGGTGGGTAATATATGGGGCTTTGGTGACAAAACGGATGGCACTGTAATAGACTGCATCCAATTTGCTGAGTAGAATGTTGGGAGGCTATTTTGTAAATGACATCGCCAAAGTCGAGGATTGGTAGGATGGTCAGTTTTACGAGGGTATGTTTGGCCGCATGAGTGAAAGATGCTTTGTTGCGAAATAAGAAGCCAATTCTAGATTTAACTTTGGATTGGAGATGTTTGATGTGAGTCTGGAAGGAGAATTTACAGTCTAACCAGACACCTAGGTATTTGTAGTTGTCCACATATTTTAAGTCAGAACCGTCCAGAGTAGTGATGCTGGACGGACGGGCAGGTGCAGGCAGCGATCGGTTGAAGAGCATGCATTTCGTTTTTTAAGAGCAGTTGGAGGCCACGGAAGGAGTGTTGTATGGGATTGAAGCTTGTCTGGAGGGTTGTTAAGTGTCCAAAGAAGGGCCAGAAGTATACAGAATGGTGTCGTCTGCGTAGAGGTGGATCAGAGACTCACCAGCAGCAAGAGCGACATCATTGATGTATACAGAGAAAAGAGTCGGCCCAGGAATTGAACCCTGTGGCACCCCCATAGAGACTGCCAGAGGCCCGGACAACAGGCCCTCCTATTTGACACACTGAACTCTATCAGCGAAGTAGTTGGTAAAACCAGGCGAGGCAATCATTTGAGAAACCAAGGCTGTTGAGTCTGCTGATGAGGATGTGGTGATTGACCGAGTCGAAAGCCTTGGCCAGGTCAGTGAATACGGCTGCACAGTATTGTTTCTTATCGATGGCGGTTAAGATATCGTTTAGGACCTTGAGCGTGGCTGAGGTGCACCCATGACCAGCTCTGAAACCAGATTGCATAGCGGAGAAGGTGCGGTGGGATTCGAAATGATTGGTAATCTGTTTGATGAATTGGCTTTCGAAGACTTTAGAGAGGCAGGGTAGGATAGATATAGGTCTGTAGCAGTTTGGGTCAAGACATGTCCCCCTTTGAAGAGGGGGATGACCGCGGCTGCTTTCCGATCTTTGGTAATCTTAGACGATACGAAAGAGAGGTTGAACAGGCTAGTAATAGGGGTTGCAACAATTTCGGCAGATCATTTTAGAAAGAAAGGGTCCAGATTGTCTAGCCTGGCTGATTTGTAGGGGTCCAGATTTTGCAGCTCTTTCAGAACATCAGCTGACTGGATTTGGGAGAAAGAGAAATGGGGAAGGCTTGGGCGAGTTGCTGTGGGGGGTGCAGTGCTGTTGACCGGGGTAGGGGTAGCCAGTTGGAAAGCATGGCCAGCTGTAGAAAAATGCTTATTGAAATTCTCAATTATAGTGGATTTATCGGTGGTGACAGTTTCCTATCCTCAGTGCAGTGGGCAGCTGGGAGGAGGTGCTCTTATTCTCCAAGGACTTTACAGTGTCCCAGAATTTTGAGTTTGTTGCAGGAAGCAAATTTCTGCTTGAAAAAGCTAGCCTTGGCTTTTCTAACTGCCTGTGTATATTGGTTTCTAACTTCCCTGAAAAGTTGCATATCACGGGGGCTGTTCGATGCTAATGCAGACCGCCACAGGATGTTTTTGTGTTGGTTAAGGGCAGTCAGGTCTGGAGAGAATCAAGGGCTATATCTGTTCCTGGTTCTAAATTTCTTGAATGGGGCATGCTTATTTAAGATGGTGAGGAAGGCATTTAAAAAAAAAAAATAACCAGGCATCCTCTACTGAAGGGATGAGGTCAATATCCTTCCAGGATACCCGGGCATGGTCGATTAGAAAGGCCTGCTCGCTGAAGTGTTTCAGGGAGCGTTTGACATCGATGAGTGGAGGTCATTTGACCGCTGACCCATTATGGATGCAGGCAATGAGGCAGTGATCGCTGAGATCTTGATTGAAAACAGCAGAGGTGTATTTAGAGGGCAAGTTGGTTAGGCTGATATCTATGAGAGTGCCTGTGTTTACGGCTTTGGGGTGGTACCTGGTAGGTTCATTGATAATTTGTGTGAGATTGAGGGCATCAAGCTTAGATTGTAGGATGGCTGGGGTGTTAAGCATGTCCCAGTTTAGGTCACCTAGCAGCACGAGCTCTGAAGATAGATGGGGGGCAGTCCGTTCACATATGGTGTCCAGAGCACAGCTGGGGGCAGAGGGTGGTCTATAGCAGGCGGCAACGGTGAAAGACTTGTTTTTAGAGAGGTGGATTTTTAAAAGAAGTTCAAATTGTTTGGGTACAGACCTGAATAGTAGGACAGAACTCTGCAGGCTATCTCTGCAGTACATTGCAACACTGCCCCCTTTGGCTGTTCTGTCTTGTCTGAAAATGTAGTAGTTAGGGATGGAGATTTCAGAGTTTTTGGTGGTCTTCCTTAGCCAGGATTCAGACACGGCTAGGACATCCTGGTTGGCAGTGTGTGCCAAAGCAGTGAAGAAAACAAACTTAGGGAGGAGGCTTCTAATGTTAACATGCATGAAACCAAGGCTATTACGGTTACAGAAGTCATCAAAAGAGAGCGCCTGGGGAATAGGAGTGGAGCTAGGCACTGCAGGGCCTGGATTCACCTCTACATTGCCAGAGGAGGAGTAGGATAAGCGTACGGCTAAAAGCTATGAGAATTCGTCGTCTAGGACGTCCGGAACAGAGAGTAAAATGAGCAGGTTTCTGGGGGCGATAAAATAGCTTCAAGGTATAATGTACAGACAAAGGTATTGTAGGATGTGAATACAGTGGAGGTAAACCTATGCATTGAGTGATGAGAGAGGGAGTGTCTCTAGAAACATAATTGAAACCGCATGTGTGGGTGGTGGAACTGAGAGGTTGGATAAGGTATAATGAGCAGGGCTAGAGGCTCTACAGTGAATTAAGCCAATAAACACTAACCAGAACAGCAATGGACAAGGCATATTGACATTAACCTCTCTTGGGTATGTGGGACGTGACCATCCCACCTGCGGGACACACTATTCAACAGCCAGTGAAATAGCAGGGCGCCAAATTCAAAACAACAAAAATCTCATAATTCAAATTTCTCAAACATACAACTATTTTACACCATTTTAAAGATGAACTTCTCGTTAATTCAACCACATTGTCTGATTTCAAAAAGGCTTTACGGCGAAAGCATAGCATTAGATTATGTTAGGACAGCACCTAGACAAGAAAAACCACAGCCATTTTCCAAGCAAGGAGAGGCGTCACAAAAACCAGAAATACAGCTAAAATTAATCACTAACCTTTGATGATCTTCATCAGATGGCACTCATAGGACTTCATGTTACACAATACATGTATGTTTTGCTCGATAAAGTTCATATTTATATCCAAAAACCCCATTTTACATTGGCGTGTAATGTTCAGAAATGTTTTGCCTCCCAAAACTTCCGGTGAATGAGCACATCAATTTACAGAAATACTCATAAACGTTGATAAAATATTAAACTGTTATTCAAAGAATTATAGATACACTTTTCCATAATGCAACCCCTGTGTCAGATTTCAAAAAAACTTTACAGCGAAAGCACATGTTGCAATAATCTGAGTACAGCGTTCAGACACGAAACCAAACCCGCCATTTTGTGGAGTCAATAAAACTCAGAAATAATATTATAAATATTCACTTACCTTTGATCTTCATCAGAATGCACTCCCAGGAATCCCAGGTCCACAATACATTTTTGTTTTGTTAGATAAAGTCCATCATTTATGTCCAACAATTTTTGTCACGACAAAAAGCTTTTTAAAAAGTTATATTTACGTTCGTAGAAATATGTCAAACGATGTATAGCATCAATCTTTAGGATGTTTTTAACAAATCTTCAGTAATATTCCAACCGGACAATTCCAATGTCTTCAGAAAAGAAAAGGAACACAGCTCACACTCACGCGAGTGCGCGCCTCGGAACTCATGTCATTTCCTCACTCATCTGACTCCAGGCCCTGTTGTTCGTTCCATATTCACAGTAGAAGCATGAAACAACGTTCTAAAGACTGTTGACATCTAGTGGAAGCCTTAGGAAGTGCAAAATGAACCCTAAGTCGCTGTGTACTGTATAGGCAATCACTTACTACAAGCCTCAGATTTCCACACTTCCTGGTTGGATTTTTCTCAGGTTTTTGCCTGCCATATGAGTTCTGTTATACAGACATCATTCAAACTAGATGTCGACCGATTATGATTTTTCAACGCCGATACCGATTTATTGGAGGCCTAAAAAAAGCCGGTGCCGATTTATTATGATTTTTATATATATAAAAAATGTATATATATATATACATACATACACACACACACACACACAAACAGCTCTGAAGTGACAACGATACTGAAGTGTCTGCTTAGGAGACAAATACTCTCAACTGTTTGAATAATAAAAATAAAGTTTAAGTTACCTGTGATGAATGCTGAAAAGAAAAACTGTAATTTCTATATGCAGGAAATCCTATTTTAATAATGGGCATGGTAAGAATTGACTACCAAAGTGCGAGTCATAATTCCCATGACACCTTCTAGCAAAATCTGAAAAGCAGTTCCTTCATTTATTCCATAGGATATTTTTAGATTAACTTTAAATAAGGTCTGTGTTTGGTTTAGGCTTACACCACCTTGCCAATTTTATAACTGTGTAGATATCCATAGGATATAACTGATCAATATAAGCGAATAATTTTTTTGTAGAGTGGATTTATGAAAATATGTTGACAAACGTTACCTAGTGAGATTTACACGGGTATCAATCAAAACGCAGAGGCGGTTTAAGCACAAAACACAGACCTTATTTGAAGTAGATCAAGACATTCTCTATGGAAGACATGACCGGTAAAATAACGAAGGAACCCCTTTCAAGTTCAGCCGCAAGTTATTACAGGAATTATGACGCGTCGACTATTTCTCTCTAAACCATATACCTTTGACTATTACGAGCCTGCTGCTGCCTACCACCGCTCAGTCAGACTGCTCTATCAAATATTAAATCATAGACTTAACTATAATATTGTCACACGTGTCGTAGTGTAGAGAAGACCAAGGCGCAGCGGGTATGTGGATACTCATATTCTTTTAATGAAAACACGCAAAGCATCCACAGGGAAAACAAACAGTACTCACGACAACAGGAACAGTTTTGCAGGCTCACAAAACGCAGTGCAAAAACAACTACCCACAACCCCAAAGAAAAACACACACTACTATATAGGACTCCCAATCAAAGGCAACTCAACACACCTGCCTTCAATTGGGAGTCCAATCACCCACACAAAACCCCTGCCACGTCCTGACCAAAACTAATACAATTGCTCCCTCTGCTGGTCAGGATGTGACAAATATAATAAACCTTAGTTTCCAGATTTGACCATATTAATGACCTATCATCTCAAACATTCTTTCAGTGACATACGGAACCGTTTTGTATTTTATCTAACGGGTGGCATCCATAAGTCTAAATATTCCTGTTACATCGCACAACCTACAATGTTATTTCATAGTTCCATAAAATTCTGGCAAATTAGTTCGCAACGAGCCAGATTCTGTATACCCTGATTCTGCGTGCAACAAACGCAAGAGAACTGACACAATTTCACCTGGTTAATATTGCCTGCTAACCTGGATTTCTTTTAGCTAAATATGCAGGTTTAAAAATATATACTTCTGTGTATTGATTTTAAGAAAGGCATTGATGTTTATGGTTAGGTACAGTCGTGCAACGATTGTGCTTTTTTTTTCGCAAATGCGCTTTTGTTAACGTCTATGGGCTAGGTGGGACGCAAGCGTCCCACCCGTGGTGCACTCCATCAACAGCAGGTGCATTTCAAGAGCGGCAAATTTGAATCCAAATAAATGTCAAAATTCAAATTTTTCAAAAATACAACTATGTTACACCATTTGAAAGATAAACATCTCCTTAATCTAACCACGTTTTACGATTTCAAAAAGGTTTTACGGCGAAAGCATAAATTTAGAGTATGTTAGGACAGTACATTTACAAGAGTTGTGTGTAATGTTTTGTCAAGTCAAAGACAGGGTCACCAAAACCATAAAACCAGCTAAAATGATGCACTAACCTTTTACAATCTCCATCAGATGACACTCCTAGGACATTATGTTAGACAATGCATGCATTTTTAGTTCTATCAAGTTCATATTTATATACAAAAACAGCGTTTTACTATGGCATTGATGTTGAGGAAATCGTTTCCCTCCAATAACCGGCAGTCAAGTCAGCGTCAGAAATTAAATAATTAAAATTAGAAAACATTGGTAAAATATTATATTGTCATTTAAAGAATTATAGATTTACATCTCTTGAACGCAATCAACTTGCCAGATTTAAAAATAACCTTACTGGGAAATCACACTTTGCAATAATCTGAGCACTGCGCCCAGAAAAATACGCGTTGCGATACAGACTAGACGTCATGTTGGGGAGATCTAAAATCGAAAATACTATGTAAATAATCCATTACCTTTGATTCTCTTCATCAGATGTCACTTCCAGGTATCACAGGTCCATAACGAATGTAGTTTTGTTCAAAAAAGCTCATCATTTATGTCCAAAAATCTCCGTCTCGTTAGCACATGATGTAAGCCAGCCGGACTTCTCGTCATGAACGAGGGGAAAAAATATATTTCCGTTCGTTCAAACATGTCAAACGTTGTATAGCATAAATCATTAGGGCCTTTTTTAACCAGAACATGAATAATATTCAAGGTGGACGAATGCATACTCTTTTATAACGTATTGGAACGAGGGTACCCAACATGAACTAGCGCGCCAGGTGTCTAATGGGACATCACCGTTCCATGGCTCTTGTTCGGTCAGATCTCCCTCCAGAAGACTCAAAACACTTTGTAAAGGCTGGTGACATCTAGTGGAAGCAATAGGAAGTGCCAAAATATTCCTAAACCCCTGTGTTTTTCAATGGGATACGTTTAAAGTCAATACAACACATCAGGTATCCACTTCCTGTCAGAAAATGTCTCAGGGTTTTGCCTGCCAAACGAGTTCTGTTATACTCACAGACACCATTCAAACAGTTTTGGAAACTTTAGAGTGTTTTCTATCCATATATAATAAGTATATGCATATTCTAGTTACTGGGTAGGATTAGTAACCAGATTAAATCGGGTACATTTTTTTTATCCAGACGTGCAAATGCTGCCCCCTAGACCCAACAGGTTAACTAGTGTTTATGATTGATTGATTTGTTTTTTTATAAGATAAGTTTAATGCTAGCTAGCAACTTACCTTGGCAACGTAAAGCAGGTGGTTAGAGCGTTGGGCTAGTTAACGTAAGGTTGCATCCCCAAGCTGACAAGGTAAAAATCTGTCGTTCTGCCCCTGAACAAGGCAGTTAACTTCTCTAGGGCCAGTGGGACGAAATCGTCCCACCTACGTAACAGCCACTGCTATCCTGTGGCGCGATTTTCAAAACCTTAAAAATCCTATTACTTCAATTTCTCAAACATATGACTATTTTACAGCCATTTAAAGACAAGACTCTCGTTAATCTAACCACACTGTCCGATTTCAAAAAGGCTTTACAACGAAAGCAAAACATTAGATTATGTCAGCAGAGTACCAAGCCAGAAATAATCAGACACCCATTTTTCAAGCCAGCATATAATGTCACCAAAACCCAGAAGACAGCTAAATGCAGCACTCACCTTTGATCTTCATCAGATGACAACCCTAGGACATTATGTTATACAATA
This sequence comes from Salmo salar, assembly GCF_965601325.2. Lineage (NCBI taxonomy): Eukaryota > Metazoa > Chordata > Actinopteri > Salmoniformes > Salmonidae > Salmo > Salmo salar. The sequence continues at coordinate 23,060,735 of NC_138301.1, forward strand.
CATGCATGTTTTGTTCAATCAAGTTCATATTTATATCAAAAACCAGCTTTTTACATTAGCATGTGACGTTCAGAACTAGCATACCCCCCGCAAACTTCCGGGGAATTCGGTAACATTTTACTAAATTACTCACGATAAACGTTCACAAAAAGCATAACAATTATTTTAAGAATTATAGATACAGACCTCCTCTATGCACTCGATATGTCCGATTTTAAAATAGCTTTTTGGTGAAAGCACATTTTGCAATATTCTAAGTACATAGCCCAGGCATCACGGGCTCGCTATTTAGACACCCGGCAAGTTTAGCACTCACCATAATCATATTTACTATTATAAAAATTTCATTACCTTTTGTTGTCTTCTTCAGAATACACACCCAGGACAGCTACTTCAATAACAAATGTTGGTTTGGTCCAAAATAATCCATCGTTATATCCGAATAGCGGCGTTTTGTTCGTGCGTTCCAGACACTATCCGAAATAGTAAAGAAGTGTCACGCGCTTGGCGCAATTCGTGACAATAAAATTCTAAGTATTCCATTACCGTACTTCGAAGCATGTCAACCGCTGTTTAAAATCAATTTTTACGACATTTTTCTCGTAGAAAAGCGATAATATTCCGACAGGGAATCTCCTTTTCGGCAAACAGAGGAAAAAATCCCAAAGGCGGGGGCGGTCGGGGTCACGCGCATAAGCTAGTGTCTCTTGATGGGCCACTTGAGAAAGGCGATAATGTGTTTCAGCCTGGGGCTGGAATGACGACATTCTGTTTTTTCCCGGGCGAGATGGAAAAGAAGTTCAACAAATGGTCAGACAGGCCACTTCCTGTAAAGGAATCTCTCAGGTTTTGACCTGCCATTTGAGTTCTGTTATACTCACAGACACCATTCAAACAGTTTTAGAAAATTTAGGGTGTTTTCTATCCATATGTAATAAGTATATGCATATTCTAGTTACTGAGTAGGAGTGGTAACCAGATTAAATCGGGTATGTTTTTTATCCAGCCGTGTCAATGCTGCCCCCTAGCCCTAACAGGTTAAGGTCCTGGAGTGGCCTAGCCAGTCTCCAGACCTTAATCCCATAGAAAATCTGTGGAGGGAGCTGACGGTTCGAGTTGCCAAACGTCAGCCTCGAAACCTTAATGACTTGGAGAAGATCTGCAAAGAGGAGTGGGACAAAATCCCTCCTGAGATGTGTGCAAACTTGGTGGCCAACTACAAGAAACGTCTGACCTCTGATTGCCAAGAAGGGTTTTGCCACCAAGTACTAAGTCATGTTTTGCAGAGGGGTCAAATACCGGGCACACAATGCAAAATAGTCTGGGTAGCCATTTGATTACCTGTTCAGGAATCTTATGGCTTGGGGGTAAAAACTGTTGAGAAGCCTTTTTGTCCTAGACTTGATACTCCGGTACCACTTGCCATGCAGTAGTAGAGAGAACAGTCTATTACTGGGGTGGCTGGGGTCTTTGACAATTTTTAGGGCCTTCCTCTGACACCGCCTGGTGTAGAGGTCCTGGATGGCAGGCAGCTTAGCCCCAGTGATGTACTGGGCCGTACGCACTACCCTCTGTAGTGCCTTGCGGTCAGAGGCCGAGCAGTTGCCGTACCAGGCAGTGATGCAACCAGTCAGGATATTGCAGCTGTAGAACCTTTTGAGGATCTCAGGACCCATGCCAAATCTTTTTAGTTTCCTGAGGGGGAATAGGCTTTGTCGTGCCCTCTTCACGACTGTCTTGGTGTGTTTGGATCATTCTAGTTTGTTTTTGATTGTGGACACCAAGGAACTTGAAGCTCTCTACGTTGGCGAGTAGTATTGACAGTAATGGCAGCTTTCCCACTCGCCTTTTTCGGGTCCTGAACAGGCATCCGGCTCTTTGTCCTCTGTACCGCTGCTTCCTCTTGCAAATAACGTGGATGTCGGCCCTGCTGGGTGTTTGGAGAATGTCTTGTGCGTCTTGTTTGTTGAAGAAAAAGTCTTCATCTAATCTGAGGTGAGTGATCGCTGTCCTGATATCCAGAAGCTCTTTTTTTTTTTTGCCGTAAGATACGGTGGCAGAAACATTATGTACAAAATAACTGCTGCCATTTCTTCCGGCGCCAATGCTCGTCTTTCATAATTTGGTCAGTTATACTTGGATGTGTAGCATTTGCTAATCTTGCCAATGAAAAAAAAAAGTTGGCAATATTAGTGAGTTTTGTGGTGAATGAGCCATCTGATTCAATGAATGATGGAGCCGAGTCTGCCTTTCTGCCCAAAATTTAAGGTGCTCCAAAGCTTTTTACCGTCATTATTTTGTTTCATAGTGTAGTTCCTCCTTTTTATTCTGTTTAGTCGCATAATTTCTAAATGTTCAGTATGTTTTCTAATCGGTTGTGCTGCCAGACCTAATTCAACTCAAGCACGTTTTCTCACAATTATCTGTAAGTGTTTGTAGTTTGGTTACGCTCGGCCATATTGTACAAGTGTTTTGTCATGGCAAATTGCATCAGTATTGAAAATACAAACGACATACAGACGACTAGCACACTGAAGATCAGGTTGATAACGCTACTTTGTAGATGTTTTGTCTCACATTCCTACCTGAAATGGACCAACCAGATAGACAACCGGTATGTAGAGTTGTGAGAGGAAACTTTCCTGATCCAAATGCTAATTTCTGCCGAAGTAGAATTCTATGCAATTTAACTTGGGTTCTTCAGGCTATAGCTAGCCTAACTACCTTATTAGATATGTCATATTGTAAGCTAGTAGCTATCATAGTACTTTTGTCTTTGACCTGTGGTAAAATCTCTATTTTAGGAAAGTCTACTGGTCAAAATAGGTTAATAGTGGCACACACATGCTTTTGAACCACGTGTCCTGTGTGTGTGCGTGCTTGTCTTGCTGTATGTGGTTGTCTATGCGGTCAGGGTGCGGTCCCGGCTTGTGACCGTCTCTCAGCCCTGCAGGAGTTCAAGTCCAGCCAGACGGTCAAAGTGAACCCGGACCGACCCCAGCAGCAGGCACGCTACATCACCCTGGATGTAAGTGTGCACTCACATCCTCTCTCCTTGCCCCCTCTCCCCCTCTCTGCCCCCAGGGTGCCCACACTGCCTGCGCCAAGGTGTCGGAGCTGCAGGTATTCAATGAGACTGACGAGGTGAAGGTGGACCCTGACAAGCCGCTGGAGGGGGCGAGGCTGGCCGTGCTGCAGGTAGCCCTGGGTCACATGCCACCATGAGCCTGGGCCATTGGTTCAGTAGTGTTGTCTCATCACCAGATCATAACCATGGAGTGCTGGAATTAGGTTATTTGTATTAGACACCCTTTACTCATCTGTCTATGGTTATATTCTCTTAGCTTACTAAACTCTGGCCTCTTGCTTCTAGGCGAGGAAAACCCTGCTGGTGCCGACCCCTCGCCTTCGCACAGGACTCTTCAATAAGATTGTCCCGCCTGAGGGAGCAAGCAAAGAAGAACTGAGAGTGTGCTCCACCTCGCAGGTGAGTCAGTCCCTTCTCACTAGTGCTGAGCAATTAAATGAAATGTCAGTTATTTTTTTTGTTTTTTTTAAACAACTAATTGACTTCAGTTAAATTATTTGAATTCCATTTCGTTCTTTTTTTTTCTTCTGTGTGCTCATTGCGCTGCAGTTTCTCTAAAGATAAATCAGATCATGCCTGAACTGTGCGACGTTGTAGTTTCCAACAGGCCAAAGTTCTACATAGTTTAGTACAGAAAACTTGATCATTAAATACAATCAACATAATCCATTGTGCGGCTACTTGTCCGGCCTGTTTCTTTTACGCCTGCTACGTAAGAGATAGAAGAATGCGCGACCAAGAAGCGATGCATAGAGAACAGTTGCTTCGCGCTTTATTTACTTTGAAGACCTTCTGAGAGAGATTTTGTCAGACAGCATAGGCAGCAGATCTATGGAGATGAGAGAATGACTTGGAATTAAATAATAAAGTCATCAAATAAAACAAATGTAATATACACAACTGAAATATTTTATTAAAGTTATGTGAACTGCTGGTTAATAAGTGATAAGCAGTCACTACCATCATGGGACTTTTAGTAGTTGTATTTTGTTACAGCATTCAAAGCACATAATGCATAGTGCATTTCATGTTTAAAAAAATAAAATAAAAAAAAGATCAACCTAAATCCCAAATTGTGGTCATTTTGTAGTAATAAACTGAACCAACCTCAAAAAGCACTAATCGCTCAACACTACTTCTCACCCATCCAGCCTCAGTGCACATGGATTCTGTTAACTAGAAATGACACAACGACAAGGTTCCAGTTTAACAAAGTTTACTATACCGTATGAACACACTACAAGGTAGCCATTGCACTCACGGCTAGGTCCATCAACGAACAGACTTCCTGCGCAGGCGCACTCTTGACTGAGTGATAGCCCCGTAATAACAGAAATATAGGGATACTTAAAACATGAACTTAACAGATTCAACATTTCACTTTACCTCCTTCATTCACCACTTCCCATTCATTATCCCATAAACATGCTGTCACTCTGTACAACTTGGTGAATCCGCCATAGAAGACCAAATGCTTTGTTCCCAGACTAGTTGGAGTGTCGCGTTTCAAATGTAAAATGTTTGAATCCATTGTTTCTTGTGATCTGGTGCACCTGTTCTCACTTTTCTTTCTTACTTTTTTCTTCTTTCTTTTCTTTGTTTCTTCTCCAGGGAGTGAAGGAGTTCAGTGTCCCTGTGGGTCTGGATTCCAAGGTTCAGGTGGATCTTCTGGTGGTTGGCTCTGTGGCCGTGTCTGAGAAAGGTGAGAGCCCGCAGAAATAACTCTGTGGGCAGTGGACACCTACCCTGGTCCAGGAAAGTTCCAGCTCAGCACCAACACCCATACTGTTAGGATTAATCTCACCTCTCCTTTCTCCTCAGGTTACCGGATAGGTAAAGGAGAGGGCTTTGCTGACATGGAGTATGCCATGATGCTCTGCATGGGGGCTGTGACGGAATCCACTGTGGTGGTTACCATCGTCCATGACTGCCAGGTTAGCCTGTTGTCAAACACTGTGTTTGGTCTTAACCTGTAGTGTTGCTTCATGCTCCAGATTCCTATTATTTTGCAATGCGTGTCTGTGCTTGATGTCTGTGTATTTCTGCAGGTTGTTGACATCCCAGAGGATCTGATTGAGAGCCATGACATCACTGTGGACTACATCCTCACCCCGACCAGAGTCATCAAGACAGACTGCCAACGCTCCAAGCCCCAGGGCGTCATCTGGACTAAGGTACAACACTAAATCTCACCCAGTTTACTGTCGCTCAATAGGATTCATTCCATTGCTTATGAAGTTCTAACTACTGTTTCTGCTGCTAGCTACAGCTGCTGGTTTTACTCATACGACTGCTATTAGTTGCTGTATGTTGCTGAGTGGCTGAAACCTCAATGATTTGAGCTAGAAAACAGCTTTCAAAATGAGGCTAAAGTTGCTCCCATCTTCTGTAGTTTTCCAGTGACTTTTGGCTGCACCTCAAACCGTGTTGCTTGAGCTTTGTTTGCTCACCTTCCCGTAGAAGTATACCCATTACACACACATGCGCACCCACACACGCACGCTACCTCTGTGGTCCCTTAAGACAGCCATGCCCGTCCTGAGGACCCATGCTGACCTCGTAGACAGGAAGGCCATGTCTGATCATCAAAGGCCTCTCCACCGGGCCAGCCTGGCTGTGCAGGGCCCAGTTAAAGAGAGGGCACCGGGGCCAAGGTAAAACAATAGCCCATTATATCCTGTACAGGAGCAGCCGCCATCACAGCCTTAGCAGACACACTCTGCCCTGGGAAATCAGAGAGCTGTCTTTATATAGCTTACCAGGGAAGTGGAATATCCCCCCATAATAAAGATGATACGGTTAGAGGTTATCAGCGCTCCTGAAGACTCTGTCAGTCTGTTTCCTCTGCATTCATGTACTGTAAGCATCGATGTGTTGTTATGGAGTACTGTTGTGTTGGTTGTTGTGCCCTTTGAGGTTTGTCGAGTAGTCTAGTCATGCATGGGTTTTGGTGTAGTTCATAAGCAATCTAGCATGCACTAAACATTTGCATGGTCACCTAGAACTGCATGAGCAGACACCAAACATCAGCTTTCTTGATTGTGTTTGTACCCCATCACTTTACTAAACCCCATTCTTCTTGGCATGACCCAGAGCTGGGCTGCCCTTAACCCAGTGCCTTTGCTGACCTTGAGCAGCCCTGCTGTGAAATGACCTTAGCGGTCCTGAGCCTGTCCTGTTGTATACCTGCAGCTGAACGCTGAGATGCTGGAGAAGATCCCTGTGCTGAAGAAGCTCCGGGCCTTGGAGGAGGAGCAAGGGAAGGACGTGACCCTGGGGACCCACCCTCCCCAGCAGCCCAGGGAGAGGGCCAGGAGGGAGCCCCGGAGGGACAGAGAGCCCAGGTCAGAGGGTGATAGACCCCGGCGTGAGCCCAGGCGCAGGCCTAGACGGAACACCCAAGAGGACTCTGAGAGGGACCCCAACGGGGAGTCCAGGGAGGAGACTGAGCAGAAACCCAGACGACGCCCACCAAGAGTGAGGAGGGAGGGGGACAGGGAGGGGGGTAGGGATGGTGACGGGGAGGGAGGCCAGGAGGGAGGCAGAGAGGGGGGTAGGAGGGTCAGGGGATTCCGCGAGGGGGGCTTCCGTGAGGGGGGCAGAGATGGAAGCAGGGGGAGAGGCAGAGGAGGAGGCCGTGAGGGGGCCAGGGGTAGGGGAAGAGAGGGGGACAGGGATGGGGTCAGGCAAGAGAGCAGGGAGGAAGGTAGCGAGCCCCGTGAGCGCAGGCCCCCCCTGACCGTGACCACAGTGTACCTGGGGGGCATCCCTGCCGGGCTGCGTGTCAGCGAGCTGAAGACTGCTCTCCGGGAGAGGGAGGCAGCCCCCATCCGTCTCACGTGGCAGGGTGCTCAGCACCGGGCCTTCCTGGACTACTTAGACCCCCAGGCTGCAGACCAGGCCCTGGCCGCCCTGGAGGGGCTCTCTCTGAACGGCCATGACCTGCAGGCTGAGCTGGCCAAGAGCCAGAGGGGAGGCAGGAGGCCAGGTCCAAGCAACCGGAGGCCCAGACCAAATACAGGCCCCAAAAATACAGCTAGAGAAAGTAGAGAGAGTACGAGTGAAGCAGAGGCAGATTCCCCCAAGCAGGAGCTCAACCATAACGAGTAACTGCCTGCTTCTCTGTCCATCTCCGTAACAGAAGCCAAGCCAGCAGAAAGAAAGAAAAGGCTGTGTTTCATGAAAGGGAATGATGCTACCTTCACTGTACCAATGTGAAGTGTGAAAATCTGTTTAATGCCTTAAGCAGTTTGGTTTGTCGTCATGGTTTTTAGTGTTGGTATTGATAACGTAACCCCGTTTCCGTTTGAAATGTTCCTATACAGAAGTTTCATCCACACTGGCAGGCCTGTCTGTCAGTCACAAAGGAAGGAGAGGTTGGAGTTTTCCCTGTTAGTCTCTTTGTGCAGGGGCAATGTTTAATGCCCTACATGTAATGCCATCACAATTCACAGGATATTTTGTGTACTAAATAAACCATACTTTGAGTTCATAGTTTTAACCATTTTTGTCTTCTTTATAACTCAAAACCCAGGACTGAACAACCTATGACTGTCAAATGATGATCTGTGTACACACCATACACTGCTAGTCTGTCAGTACTGTGTGTTGCTATTGTTGCAAGTTATCCTACTGATGAACAATCTGAGTAAAATATGAACCTAAATCTAAAACAGATGAGGGAAATAGTATAGCAAGGTGGATGGTGATCTGGTGTGTTAACCCTTTATCAAGTGTCCTATCCTCTCATGGGACCTTGTTTGTCTTTTGGCAGTATTGGGCTGTTTTCCAGCGCTCCTCTCGCTAATGGCATAACACATGGTATAGCCTATCAGAGGGCCTGACAAGTCCAATTAGTCTGACTGAGGGTGCTATGTGGGGAGCAGGCGTTAAGAGGACTAGCTGTAGTATACTGGATGTGCTAACCTCTGAGCTATCTATTGCTAAAGATATGTTGTATAACCAGCAGGTAAACATTATGGCAGGCATGACATGTCTGATGGCTTATTTGAACCTACTTTGGCCAACGTTTGAGGTTCTATCTGCAGCTACCTGCAGTGCCCTAACCCCGTGACAACCTGTGTGCATTTGGTTGGCCTAACAGTGACTTATAGCTGCTGTGCTAATGTTCGGCTTGGCCAAAGAGGTGTCCTACAGTTCAAAGTAGTTTAGACAGGCTGAGGGACGAGCACATAGCATGTCTGCTTCTCCAGACCAGAACCCAGGCAGGCTTTTTATGGAGCTGTCATCCAGCCCAGGAACAGCTGTGGCGCCCCAGCAGGAATCCCAGCCCCGTAGAGGTGCTGCGCCCCGGCTCACGTCATCAGCATGCTAATGTGTGGTCCCTCCGCTGCAGTGTGGAGCGACTGGGCCTGCTGCCCCTGTGTGCTCTGCTCATACAAGGGAATTTCACTGGAGTTCAGAGAGTGGTCACCACCTCGTGAGATAACACAGCTCCATACATACATAGTCACACACAGCCTCACACAGAAACTCCTACATCTACACAGCAGGGCATGGGGCCCAATGTGAGAATAAGCTATTATAACAATACTTCACTTCCAAAACAATTAAGTTTTATTACTGTATTTGTTCTTGTAGGTAAAAACGTTATAGTGCAACTAAAGTGGTTACTTTAATATAATAAACACACTAACATCAAGTTGAAGTGACTATTGAAATGCAGAATATAGTGTGTGTGATTTAATTTGTTCCTTTGCAATTTTAGCCATTTTTTCAGACACTGATATAATAGGGCTACTTCTAGAATGAGTAGGCCTACATCTTTCTTACACTAATGGTTTAAACATTTCAACAGGCAGTATTTCAATATTATAGTCAAAACGTTTTGATCGTGAATGCAACATTTGTTTTATTGTTTCATTCGAATATATGTTTTACTTAACTAGTTCTAGTATAGTGTTGAAGTGCTCTTTATAGCTTGTGACACTTAAGGAAGTTATTTGGGAATTCAGTGCACTTCTATTTGCACGTATTTAAGTCAAATGAAGCATAAAGATTTCAAGTTAGATTCGGCACTGAAACAAGTCTGCGTTCTGTCCAATATGACATTTCCAAAGTAACAAATTGAAAGATTGCATCAACATGTTTTCATGTGAAAATGGCATTTCAGATTGTAAATGTCTTCTGCAGTCTAGCCTTTAGATTCATACAATGGAAATAAAACCACGGTGTCTTATAATGCACGAGAAATGCTTAGGCCTATATTATTTTAGATGTCTTTATACTGATTTAAGCCTTGTGTGATTTGCTATGTATTTTTGGGGGGCAGATGTCATGCGATGTAGCGCTAAGTAGGAAAAGCATATAAGCATCTACAGCAAACAAACCAGATAAAACATTACGTTATCAATGAGAATAAGCCCATAATCTCAAGGTTGAAAAAAAATACATAACCCAGTCATCAAAATAATAAAAACTCCCGTTTAAATGTTATTTAGCAATGGCTATACTTGCTACAGCCTATATATTCCAGTAAAAACAACCTCACATCCAGAATGCTGTATTTGACAAAAGGCAGTCTGTGAGCCCGTTGTGCCTCTATAAGAGAAGGATAAATGTTTCTCGGCGGTAGGCACGCGTTTTCCTCCCTCTCTTTGAAACCGTATCCGAGGCGAATTCGCCCTCCCCGTAACTGCTGGTTTTGATTTGTTACGGGTTAATTGCAACATACACTCCGATTACACAGTTATACGTTGGACAGGAGTTTTCGACCTCCAACAGATTTGTCTTATTTTATATCCAACCATAGGCTATTGTGGTGTTAGCCTATTGACGCTCATGTTAAAGGAATTAGCTAATGGATGTAGCCTATACTAATGAATTGTGTTCACCTATAGGCCTATTCTTGTCTAAACCTGAATCAATTCCTAAATGTGTGGCCTATTTTCACATGAAAATATTTGGTTGATTATCTGAATATTAAGGACTTATGACGAATAGTTTTGAGTTTGAAGACAAATAAAATACAACCCCCCCCCCCCCCCCCCCACTGCACCACAGTGGAATAGACTGAACTGTATCTGCATGTATAATTGTCCCAAAAAAAAAATACTTTAACACAGGGGAAAAAAGAACATTCGAGAAGTGTCAAAATAATGGAAACAGAAATAATTGTATAGGTGTTTCAGCCAGTTAAACTGCATGCCAATACGTTTAATTGTATACAGATCGTGTGTAGTAATATACAGACTAATCTAAAGACTCGAGTATGCCAATACTCAGCATAACATTTACAATTTATACAGTGCTGAAAAATTACGGGTGTCTACACGGATATATACACCTAAATAGACATGTAACTAACAGTGCTTACATCTATATCTTCAATTTCCGTTTTAAAACATAAGAACGCGTCATGGCAAATATTGCCAATAAAGCATACTTTAATATTGTGGCTATAAGTGTACAATTAAAAAATATGCACAGAATAAATAAGTTGCGCTTTGCTATTTAAAAAAAAAAAGTGCCTTCATCTTTCCTTAATTCAGATCGTCTTGTTGATTTTTAAAATGTTAATGCATGGTGTAGCCTATAGCTTAGTTTAAACTTCTCTGAAAATCAAACTATCATTTCGATGGAGCCGAGTAGCCTAACCCAGATAAATGAGCAATGAAATTGTCCCCGCAGTATATCTTTTGAATGCATAACAAAAATAATACACATTATTGTACATTGTAAAATATTCTCAAGTGGTAGTCATCCGCCCGCAGAGTTATAGTACCAAGCGGCAGCTGGGGTTGAGATGCATGAGGTGAGTGTCAACCGGTCTCTGCTTTACCTCTTGTGTGGCACACAGACATTTCTTGAAAATAGCCCACAGCTTAGGCCTACACCACAAGGCTGTTCTGTGATATTTCCACTCCATTTTTGGTTTCTGAGAGAGATAAACATTGAAGTTTAACAAAATCTGTATTTGCAGTATTTATGTCTCTGTACCAAATCCTTTTTTTGTGTGAAAAGTTGTTTAGTTTATGGGTTCTCTGGCGTTACTGTTGCTTCTCTTACAGCGCGCTCCAGGGCCTGCCTTCTCTCCTACCTCCAAGGGTTGGGTTGCTCCCTCGTCTCAGCCCTGCAGCCGCTTTGGCTTTAGTGGCTCAAGTCAGTGATGTCCGTTATTCACTGTAAGGGCTGTCACATGACGCAGGGCTTGATGTCCTGGTAGGCGACCTGTTGGTGGTGGTAGTAGGAACTGCTGCTGGGCGAATGCATCGTTGAGGACGTCATCGCGTTGAAGGAGAAGACGAACTCTTTCCGGTCACACATACTGGGAGACTGAGAATGGTACCGTGGAATACCTAAGAATACAGATACAAGAGTAAAGAATATTTTAGTTCACCTTATGCTATAAAGCATGCCAACCCAATGCGAATGTGTTGCTGTCAATTGTCAAAAACAGTATGGTTGTCTTTTTGAATGGGCTAGTAAGAACCACAAGTCGAGAAGGATATAGGCCAGCATTTTAAAGAAAAGGTGGTAGATGAGGGAAAAAGGACACTGCTCTTGATAGTATCACTGAACTTTAATAAGCTTAACTATCGGCCTCACGGTACCCAATGATTTATGAAAACTTGCTCGGCTATGTCCTCATTGTGGTTTTACAGACGTGTTTAATACGTCTTATTTACACACTTTATTCGAATATTTATGAAATGCATATTGCTATATTTGGTAGCACTTGTTTTTCCTTCGCCTCCAACCCCTTTCGATGCGTGGAACGGATGTGGGTGGGGCTAGGTCTACATAAGGGTGCTAATTAAAAAAAACTACTCAAAAGCTCTGACGAAGGCCGTGAGGCCGATACGTAAAGCTTATTAAAGATCAGTGATACTATCAAGAGCAGTGTGCGGTTTCCTTGTCCCCTCATCTTGTCCAACTGTTACCATGCACCTGCAAAAAAAGATAGCTCAGACGTGCGAGTGCCTTTTGAATAAAGAAAAGGTGGTAGCAAATTAGTTAGAAATACATATGTGGGTACAAGGAAAATTAAGAAACTAGTATTGCCACTGGGTGATTGCATATAGCCCTAAATTATACATAATAATAATTTACCTTTGTCTATAGAAAGAAAATGTAAAAAAAAGTATTTTCATAAGCGACTACTGAGCTTTTTGATGTAGGCATAATTTGTTATTTATAGGGTGAATTGTAATATTGTGCATTGCATTATTTAGCCTATATAGTAATATTATTATAGTTATACTATGATATAAAAGTCGATTGAAGTAGGACTAGTATTGCCTAAATCTTTTCAGAATATTGTTAAAGAGGATAAATTCATCCTAAATTGCCTTTCAAGAACAATTCATTGTAATTTGGGTAGATAATCTTTCATTTAATTTGGGAAAAGCCCGGTCTGTCTACCCCTCTGATTGGGGCTGTCGTAGGGAACTGTTGAGGCTGAGAACCGTCTGGAGAGCTCGAGGGTGGGATAGTTCTAATTGTCAGTGGCCTGCTCGCACGCAAATCCCGGAGGACCCGGTGCCTCGAGGGCTTGAGCTGGCTGGCTCCGGCTCGTGCTTGTTCTTGTCTCTAGATTGACACCGTTCTAAACACATGTCCCAGAAGACGTGCCGTCCGCGTGCTTCCTTAAACCACCTCCAGGAATGTATTAGGAAAACAGAGTGATGGTTAAACCCGCTGTTGTCCCACTCCTTGGCCAGTTAAATGAGGACAGGAAACTGATTTACTTAACTTCCTTGTTAGATAATTAGACGATGGTTTCTTGCGTTCATTTCCTTATTTCCAAGATAACAGAACCATTATTTCTACCAATATTATCCGCCAAAAACTGTGGCATATTGGAGTTGTTGTAGGCCTATGTAAAAACTAATGCACTGAGCATGCCCAGTGCTCAGTCCCTATCTTTGCCCACTGCACTGATTGCAGTAGGCGACGGCTGCATAAAGACCTTTGCATATAGCTGGCCAATAGCAGTAATGTAATCTTCGTTTGTTAAATTTGTATCTGCTTTCTGCGAAACAATGCCCTATATGCCTAGATATTTTTATTTTTCTTCACCTCGTTTATAATTTACTTTAGAAGTTTTGGTTCAAAGCAATTAGTGGGCTATAGCCTAGGCCTAGTGTTTATTTCGAACACATTTTAGGCTATTGGGTATGAGTGACTGTAAAAGGCATGCGTAATCATTTGGCGATGTTAGTTTACCTTGCAAATCCGTGTTACTGTGTCCGTTCTGATGAAGATTATACTGGTCTAGAGAGTGCGTGGGTAAACTGGGCTGCAGCGGGTTCACCCCGGGGTTGCAGGGAGACAGTGGCTGCTGCTTGATGTAAGAACCTCCGTTATTCAGAGAGGATGAAGGCGCTTGAGCCCAGGCCGAGCTTGAGTAGACGGGATGCGGCTCCATCACTCCCCCGCTGGTGAGGGGCGAGCCTGAATTGTCGTGGTGGGGGTACTCGCCCCCCGTGGATCCTGTGCAGCTCCCCATGTAAGAATGTCCACTGTTGGCCGACAAGTGGGACATGGAGTGCCCGGCCAGACCCATCCCGTCCATGTTGCCTGACAAGTGTCCATTCATCATCCCAATCCCGCTGTCCAGAGACAAGCCGTTGGGCGGACAGGACAGGCCCCCGCCGCTCCCCTGGAAGTTATAGGACTCGGGGAGGTGGTTGAATCCCAGGCCGTTCATCATGCTGTACATGGGCTTCAACGCCTGGCATTTACGCCTGAAGCCCCGCGGCCTCCTGCGGAAGGATCCCTCCTCGAACATGAACTCACTGGCTGGGTCGATAGTCCAGTAGTGGCCCTTCCCGGGCCGCCCGAGCCCCTTGGGCAGCTTTATGAAGCACTCATTCAGGGACAAGTTGTGACGCACGGAATTCTTCCATCCTTGGTAAGAGCCTCTGAAAAACGGGAAGCGGCTCTGGAGGAACTGGTAAATTTCACTGAGCGTCAGGCGTTTGGTGGGAGAGCTCTGGATAGCCATGACTATCAGCGCAATGTAAGAGTAGGGGGGTTTCTCTGGGCGGCGGATCCCCGCGTTGGTCTTTTTGGTTTTGGTGGTGGAGGAGGCGGTTTCCATCACAGTGGTCTGTCCGTGGGGCTTCTCCGGGGCAGACATCGGGCTGCTCTGGGCAGGAGTCTGCGCTGGGGGCTGCTGGACCTCTGCCGTCATTAGACTATCAGCGCAATGACAAAAATATCCACGACCTCGTTTTGAAGTAGTACTAGAAACTTCGTATAAATAATAAAAGAAAAGTTTAAGATGGTTACCAATAATCTCAATGCTGTTGAACTACGCACGGTCAAATGCAAAGCTGAATTTCTGTAAACCGTGCGTTATTGCGCTCTTCCTTTTGATGCCTAAATTCCTTAGCCAATGTGAACCCTGAAACCCGTAACGAGTGTCCAAATTGAAATGGGGGAGAAACGGGAGCTACTTCAACTTCTGTCGGTGCGTCCGGAGGAGCTCGCCTTTTACTTATCCGTTGCCATCAGCGCCTTGCTAGCTCGAGTTCTTGACCATCAGGACGTCATTGGCGCACCGGGCCCGCCCAGTCCCCTCCCACTCACACACATCTGCCTGGCTTTAGTTTGTCTGGAAGCAGTTTTTCCCCCCCAACTCAGAATCAGTGAAGTGGATCTTTCTTAACACTCAAAATTACATTTTAATGAACAGAAAATTATTATTTTTTTAATTGCATGGCGTGAAACAGGAATTTCAAATATAGGACATAGCCTACTAGAATATCTGTTTTCAGAATGTAAATGGTAGCCTAATACAACAGCCTACAGAGGCCTATACTAGAACTTTGCAACGTTGAATAGTCTTTATTTCAGCAACGACAATATTTCTTCAAAACAGTGTTTTTGAAAATGTATGTTTTTCCTAAGCTTGTATGCACAACCAGCGTGATATACAAAACTGGTTTTCCACTTGTCAGATACAGCAGGCCAACCTCACCATGGCACATTTCACTGACTTTGACTTATTAAAGTGTGAAGTATGTTTAAAATGTTGCTTAAAATACGCTTATTTGAAAGAAAATGCCTCTATTCAAGACCACGCAGCTGATTTCTTTAAAAGATAGACAGGAACATGGGCAGGATGTTTATACAGCAAAATGTAAACATTTTCCCTGGCCTTCTTTAAATAAAAAATCAAGCAAAAAGCCCCGCTAGATCAGCTCATACTCAATCTGATGCATTATGTCCGTTTTAGACAGCTCCTTGTGTATGGATAGGACTTTTCAACGTAAATGCAGAAAGGGATTTCAATCATGTATAATTATTATGTTCACACAGGAGAACTGAGGGGAAGAGCGCTCTGAGCCTAGCCGAACACTGAGCACTGAAACTCGGCTGAGGACTTTAGATCGACGCCCACCAAACTCTCTCCCCTCAGAATGGTGCTCGAATCAAGGTAAGTCACTTTCAACTTTTGTCAGTTAAAACAAGACAGCGATATGGCTGCGGGCCTTCTCAATTTAGTTCAATCGACATTTACTAGACCTGTTGTGCAGTTAGAAGTGCGAATTAGATGGGACGCCATATGATGGTCTCATTAGTTATTTCGACAGGTAGCCTAGTGGTTAGAGCGTTTGACTTGTTGAAAGGTTGCAAGATTGAATCCCCGAGCTGACAAGGTAAAAATCTGTCGTTCTGCCCCTGAACAAGGCAGTTAACCCACTGTTACTAGGCCGTCATTGAAAATTATAATTTTTTCTTAACTGACTTGGCTAGTTAAATAAAGATAAAATTTGATTAATGTGGTGGGCAGCCTAACCAGACTATAGTGTCACAGAAAAATAGTAACATATCATCTGAGTTACAAAGTTAAGCAATGTAGCACATAGATAGGTCTACTTTATTTTCCTTTTTGAAAAGTTCGAAGCGCATTCCTTATTAACAAAGAACTGTCTTAGGTTCATACTTTTCAGGCTTATCATTTGGAAAATTAGAATACGAAAATAAGTAATTAGGCTACATTTAGAAAATGTATTGTTTTTGAGCAGCACTTATTCCACTTCATTGCACCTCTTCCACCATTCTAAACGTAACCAGTTTCTGGTCATACATTTAAGCCTTGAACCGCTAGGATATATGTATGTTTGTGTGTGTGTGTAGTGGAGAGCCGCCGGTCCATAGACTAAATCTGTTGATAGTAGACTGTTCATTGTTCCCCGGAGAGAGCAAAAGCTCTCAGCCCCTCAACCCTCACTCAGGCGCTCCTGGTGCGCGGGTTCACTCTCCGGGCTGGCTCGCGGTGGTTCTGCTGTTTTGGTTTGCCGGGTTGTTAGACAATTTTATTATATGCTTTTGCAATCTTGTAATTAATGCACATATTGGATATGCAATAACGCAAATCAGTCACAGATACTTTGGCAAATTGTAAATACAAAATGTCATAATACATTTTGGGTGTCTAAGATTTTTTTATGTCTTTGGAATTATATATTACAAATAAATGTAGTGGTCCTACAAATATGCGTTTACAGGAGGATATTGTAGGCTATTTAGGCCTACTCATTTTATAAAACTTCGAAAACTAAGGCCACATCAAAATGACATGATTTATCTATTAAACCGTAAGGTGATGTTCTGAATTGTGTATAGGCCTACATGTATTTGAAGGACAGCCTGTGTTTCAACAAAACCCCGTAAATGCCGTTGTTGGCTTGGCTCCTTCGTGACGTTTTTGCCAAAGGGTAAAGCAAATAAGAAAATATACAAATCTCCGTTGTCAACTACACAGGGCATGCGAAAGGTACAATGGTGGGATTTGCTGTTGCGGCTGAGTTTGAAACCTAAGTAAAGAAATGTATATAGGTAGTAGTATTGTTTTAACCGGTCCCTACACCGGGCGCTCGCTTGGAATGAGGCCCACGCATTTATCAGGGGAGCGGACCACCCAGCGCGCAGAGAGAGGGGGCAGGCGCGCTTGCATTCTCTCTTTCCCCCTGCATTTAATTACCGTTGATGACTTCATTCCGAGAATCACGCCTTGTTTCAACACGTCGTGCCCGTCTCCACGCCGAATGGCCCTCTCACACACTTTAACCCCGCCACTCGTCTTTGACATGCACTTTGAAAAACTAATGTCCACGGCTAATTGATCCCTAAATGTTTACCCAAACTAGTGGGACGCGAGTTGCTCCATTGATCTTTGAAGGGGGACGCGCCGATGACTGGCGCGTTGTTAAACCCCTCCGCAAAAAGGTGTTGACAGCTCCGCATAATTATTAATGGTCCCTCTGGATTCTCAGTTGATATTATAGACGATTTTCCGTCAGTCAAATTATTGTTACTGTGTGGTTTTATGGTTAAGTTATGGTGTCCTCTAAATTCTATTGATTTATTTCCATAGTACATTGCATAATTAAGTTATTATAGAACATTGGCTGAAGTCACATTGGCCATTTTTATCTTCTATGGAATATATGTTTCTTAGTTAACATGCTTTACCGCCTTACCCATGTTAGGCAGCCTAAATATTACATGGACATATTGAGGAAAGGGTTAACTCCAATGGTATAGATTTACTCTGGTAATGTTACTGTTGCAGGATTGTGTTTGTCGTCATTTTACAGCAATCCGAGGTCACCACTTCCCACTTGCCCCTCCTAGTTTATTTCATGTACTTTTTCCATGACGTCCTCCAATGAAATATTTGACAGCGTTGCATCCTCAGGAATGTTCGACCACTTAGGTGGAGGAATCCCACATCATTCGGCCAGCCCAGCAGTATGCGTTTTTGTCTCAACAGAAAGCCTCTCCAAATGGTCTCATTGTTATCCAATCGACGAAATTATTTTCTTTTTTCTTTTACATGGACCTAATTATGCGTTATATTGTTGAGGGTGGTATTGAGTTTTTGTCTGTATGTTGAAATGACCATGAATATAGATTATATACATTAGATATCCCTTTTGCAACAGATCTCAGCGAAGACGAGGATATACCATCCCAAGATCGTCTTTCCCCGTCTTATAAGCTTGCACCTACCCAAACACACATTTTAAACACATGGCCTTTATTTTAGCAATTTTTGTTGTACAACTACAACACACGGTGCCTGGACATTTCAATCAACGGTGATGGGCATACTGCTGAAGCTGTGCACCGTACAGTGATACACTCGGAGTCTATTTATCTTGCATTCACTGCGAGGGAGATTGTAATTCAGCCTAAACCTTGAATTAGCCTACTTACTTTATATCATATAGCCTATCATAGCTTGTCCAAGACTCACCCAGTTCTACATTAGAACTGCTACTGTCTTTAGTTAATGCGACTGTGAGGTGATTCCTCGACAATGCTATAAGAGAGAAACCTCAGCATGTCACATACTGTTTTACCCACCACAACCATTGAATGCCAAATCTGATAAAATATTTTTAGATATAAAGATTATTTATTTAAACGTTATTTTTAGTTTTTTTTGCAGCTGCCATTACCATTCAGAAAACCTGGTGATGGGAAAACGAGACTCCAGAACATAAATTAATTGTTTTTGATTAAGGGGCCATTTAAAAAAAAAAATAAATGTATAGGCTACTGGACGTTTAACAAACTACTGTTGTAATTAGTCTTATAGGACATTTGGGAATATATAATTGATAAACAAAATTAGTCCTGAGTTTGTTTAGAAACTGAAATGACGGTCTCGACACTGAGAAATCAGTGTGTTACCCGCTTCAGTGTTGGAGTGGAGACGGGGAGGGTCACCAAAAGGCTGCAGCAGAGTTGTTTGGAGAGCTTTGTGACGGATTGATCGATCAAATGTATAACTGCACCTTAGAGCCGCAAGTTCATTGGACCTGGATGCACTTGAAGTCGCTTCTTTGCACGCCTCAGGATTTTAGAAGAGAACCTTGAGTGCATGATTTGGAATTATGCTTTGTTTACTTAGTAAAGCATTTTCTAAAAGTCAAGAGATTCATTTGTTTTGGTGCTAAATATAGGATAATGCTTCAAAAAAATATTAGTGTATAGTTGTGCCATGCCTAAATATTATTCAATGATTTACTGCAGAATATCAATTACACTTTGCAATTCTGTTCTTTCTCTTATTTGACCCATTTCTGGGCTATGGGCTCTTGCATCTTGGTCAATTAACCAACGTGATCACACAAAATAACCTAATGTAAAGCCCATAATGCTAGTACTATGCAAATGTCATTACAGTACCTTCAGAAAGTATTCACACCCCTTGACTTTTTCCACATTTTGTTGTTACAAAGTTAGATTAAAATTGATGTAATTGTAATTTTTTGTCAACAATCTACACAAAATACTCTGTCAAAGTGGAAGAAAAATTCTAACATATATATATATATATATATATATATATATATATATATATATATATATATAGTACCAGTCAATTTTGGACACACCTACTCATTCAATTATTTTTTTTTTTTTTTACTATTTTCTACATTGTAGAGTAATAGTGAAGACATCAAAACTATGAAATAGTACATATGGTATCATGTAATAACCCAATAAGTGTTAAACAAATCTAAATATATTTTAGATTCTTCAAAGTAGCCAACCTTTGCCTTGATGACAGCTTTGCACACTCTTGGCATTCTCTCAAACAGCTTAACCTGGAATGCTTTTCCAACAGTCTTGAAGGAGTTCCCACATATGCTGAGCCCTTGTTGGCTGCTTTTCCTTCACTATGCGTTTTTTTTTTCATCCCAAACCATCTCAATTGGGTTGAGGTTGGGTGAATGTGGAGGCCAGGTCATCTGATGCAGCACTCATCACTCTCCTTTAGTGGTGGTTTCTTTTCAGCAATTCGACCATGAAGGCCTGATTCACACAGTCTCTTCTGAACAGTTGATGTTGAGATGTCTGTTACTTGAACTCTGTGAATCATTTATTTGGGCTGCAATCTGAGGTGCTGTTAACTCTAATTAATGTATCCTCTGCAGCAGAGGTAACTCTGGATCTTCCTTTCCTTTGGCGGTCCTCATGAGAGCCAGTTTCATCATAGCGCTTGATGGTTTTTGCGTCTGCACTTGAAGAAACTTTCAAAGTTCTTGAAATGTTCCAAATTGACTGACCATCATGTCTTAAAGTAATGATGGTGTGTAATTTCTCTTTGCTTATTTAAGCTGTTCTTGCCATTATATGGACTTGGTCTTTTACCAAATAGGGCTATCTTCTGTATACCACCTCTACCTTGTCACAACACAACTGATTGGCTCAAACGCATTAAGAAGGAACAACATTCCACAAATTAACTTCTAATAAGGCACACCTGTTAATTGAAATGCATTCCAGGAGACTACCTTATGAAGCTGGTTGAGAGAATGCCAAGAGTGTGCAAAGCTTTCATCAAGGCAAAGGGTGGCTACTTTGAAGAGTCTCTATTTGAATCTATTTGTTACTACATGATTGTGTTATTTCATAGTTTTGATG
The DNA here is from genome assembly GCF_965601325.2 of Salmo salar. NCBI lineage: Eukaryota > Metazoa > Chordata > Actinopteri > Salmoniformes > Salmonidae > Salmo > Salmo salar. The sequence continues at coordinate 23,081,238 of NC_138301.1, forward strand.
TCTTCACTATTATTCTACGATGTAGAAAAATAGTCAAAAATAAAGAAAAACCCTTGAATGAGTAGGTGTGTAAACTTTTTCTATTATTCAACAATGTAGAAAATAGTCAAAATAAAGAAAAACCCTATATCAAAACTAACTTTGCAACTCAGGAACATTCACAGTCTTGGTAAGCAACTCCAGTGTAGATTTGTGTTTTAGGTTCTTGTCCTATGCTTAGTTCCGTTTCTTTTGTTATCCTGAAAAACTGCCCAGTCCTTAACGATGACAACCATACCCATAACATGATGCAGTCACCACTATGCTTGCAAATATGGAGAGTGGTACTCAGTGTTGTATTAGATTTTCCCTAAACATAACACTGTATTCCAGACATAAAGTTAATTGCTTAGCCACATTTTTTTCAGTATTAGTTTAGTGCCTTGTGGCAAACAGGGTGCATCTTTTGGAATATTTTTATTCTGTACAGGCTTCCTTCTTTTCACTCTGTCATTTAGGTTATTGTAGTTATTTCACAACTACTGTTGTAGTTTTCTCCTGTCAGAGCCATAAAACTCTAACTGTTTTAAAGTCACCATTGGCCTCGTGAAATCCCTGAGCGGTTTCTTTCCTCTCTGGCAACTGAGTAAGGAAGGACACCTGTGTCTTTGTAGTGACTGGGTGTATTGATACACCATCCAACATGTAATTATTAACTTCACCATGTTTTTTTTTTTACCCATCTACCAATAGGTGCCCTTCTTTGTAAGTCATTGGAAAACCTCCCTGGTCTTTGTAGTTGAATCTGTGTTTGAAATTCACTGCTTGACTAAGGGGCCTTATAGATAATTCTATCTGTGGGGTGCAGCGATGAGGTAGTCAAAATCTTGTTAAACACTATTTTTACTGATGAACTTATTTAGGCTTGCCATAACAAAGGGGTTGAATACTTATTGACTCAAGAACAATTCAAAAAATCTATATTTAATCCATTTTAAATTCAGGCTGTAATACAACAAAATGTGGAAAAGGGGAAGGCATGTGAATACTTTCTGAAGGCACCACTAAATGTAGATATACCACTCTCAAAATTGTTCTGAGTAAATAAAGGTTATTAAATGAATACAGTATCTCAATTTGAACAACAATGGAATGAATTGTGTTCTGAAATCCTGAAACCAACATATTATATCTTACAAGAAATAATACACATATTTGTAATATGTATAATAATACACATATTGTGCATGTTATGTAACTCAGGGCGTCGTGTGAGAATGCCAAGGCAAATACATGTTTTAAACCTGGCTATCCATATTGTCAAAATATGTAGACCTATGGGTATATATATACTTTTGGCCTATTTTTACATTTGATATATTTCTTAAGTAGTTAAAGCGAAACGTTGTAACAAAGAGAGGAAAAAGATGCACATAAAGGTATTACCTGACTGAGCGCATATGTTGCCTAATTACGTACAGGAGCATCCCGTGTACAATACCAGTAGGATACGTGGAGGGTACATATAACATGCACATTATGTTGCTGTAATGCACTGTATGGAAAACAGTTCAACAATTGAAAATGATGTCTTTGTTCCCAGCACATGCCTTTTAAAACAAGCATTATACAATGCATCATTTGGCCAAGGCATATAAGTATTTCGTTTAAGAACGAGTGCACATATCTTGTACATTACAATGAAAATACTAATTCACACTTTCCGTGCACACGTGTAGCCTATTTGTTAATGTACCATTTGAAATCCAACAACGAAATCAGCAAAGGTATGCATCATTTGTTTTTTTTCCCCTTTTGTTTTATGACTAGCCAAATTTAAGAAAATCGTTGTAATATCAACAACAATTTGTCATTTCAGTAATATTCTGATCTACTTTAATGGACAATACACAATATAAAATATGAATGTAAAGTTGAATTTTAAGCGATTTTGGAGGACATTTCACCTGTCATTGTCCCAATAACACAAACAATGTTGATTCCCTTTTACACTCTTGACTATTTTCGGAACAATGCATCATCAGTATATACGTTATTGCAGATTTCCATTTCCAATGGTCTGAAACTAGATATCTCTGTCTCATGCGTCGCTTAGGCCATCTAGCGTTGTCGTTTTAATTGAAAACAGTATAATGTCGAGGTGTGTGCACCCCCCTCATCACTTTCTCTGGCGCGGTAGGTGGCCGTGTATATTTTTGTAAAACTGGTGTTTATGTGAATGAGAAAGGACTGGATTGCTAGCAGACCGCTGATTGCGCTCATTGGGCCGCTACATTGATCTGAACGGTATAGTTGAGGGGCCCCACCCTTTCATGCAATCAACAGCACTATAGAATCGCGTTCTACGACTTTTTAATTTACTTGGCAAGATCTCGCTGCTGGACCTCCAAGGCGCGCGCGGGTGTGGGTGAAGGCGAGGGAGAGGGAGAGAGTCCAGAGTCCTTTTGGCGATGTAACTCCAGTGTCCCACGATACCGAGGACACTACCCACTGTATATAGGCTAAAACAGGACGCGCACACATCTACCATGAAGAAAACGAATTCACCATATCCCACTGGGCTCAAACTGGTTGAGTCAACTTTGTTTCAAAGTCATTTGTCAACATATTGTGACGTTGAATCTACCTGGAAAATACATTGGATTTGCAAAAAGTCATGAACATAAACAGTTGATTTGAGAGTGAAATTTCAACCACATAATTCAAATCAACTTTATTTGTCACATGCACCGAATACAAGAAGGGTAGACCTTACCGTGAAATGCTTACTTACAAGCCCTTAACCAACAGTGCAGTTCAAGAAGAGTTAAGAAAATATTTACCAAATAAACTAAAGTAAAAAAGAATAAGAAGTAACAAAATAACATTACAATAACGAGGCTATATACAGGGGGTACCGGGTTACCATAATTGTCATCATGGTAAGTCGCAATTTGTAAGTCGCTCTGGATAAGAGCGTCTGCTAAATGACGTAAATGTAATGGTAACCAATTTTCAACATAGACAAACCTTGTATAAAATATGTTGAATTTGTACCTTTTGAAACAACATCAAATCTTCAACATTATATCCACTATCAGAAAAAAACTGTAGGCTGGGCAGCACCTCCTACTGGAGAGTTGATCTACAACTATTCCTTTGTTCTCCCATCCAGGGTTTTAACCAAATCCATATTTATATTTGTCACTGACTACTACCAATGTGCTATCGTGATAATGACTATTGAGATATATCTTAACTAAATATATAAACTGTTGCTATTGAAGTCATTCTGAATGGTAATTAGAGCAAATTAAATGTAACCATACTCTCTATAAGTCATACATCACCAATGAAACTATTTAGGCCTATATAGCATTTGTGAAGTCATCAACAGCTATTGTTTCAATTCAACACAGGGTTCAACTAAAAATAGACAATAAATAGGCCTAGGATTTAAAGCTTTGGTTGTTGTCAAATTGAATCTTGAAGTTAATAATGAATATGTTGGATTCACTTCTCCATTTCAACCAAAAATCGAAGTTAAAGAATAGGATCAAATCTGTTTTAAAGTGCATGTAAAGTTTCATTTGATTTAGTCCTATTCTTTAACTTAGATTTTTGGTAGAGATGGTGTCATGAATCCAACATATCAATTATTACTTTGTAAACCAACTGGAATTAGTCAGACTAAGTCAGTGGCACAAAATATATATCTCCTTCAAATGTTGACATTTGGTTGTGTTCACAACCAAACAATTCAATATCACTTTTACAATACAGTAAGTAGCATATTAACTTGTTAACAAATATATATGTTGAATTCACATCTCCAACTAAACCAAAAATAAAGTGAAAGAATATGATTAAGCCAGTGGCTCAGTTGAAACTATCCCAGCATTAGATATGTCTCCTATAAATGTTGATATTTGGTTGCTTGCCAACCTAACACAATTCAATATGACTTGTGTAATATAGTAAATAGCCTAAAATGATGGCCATCTTACAAACTAATGTAACAGTTTTTATTCAACCTTAAAATGAGTAACACATCCATGGCCACATGTTGAGGTTACTGTAACTATAAATGTCTCATTTTGTAATCATAGAAAGCATGCGTGTTCAAGATCCCAGCTCTGTGGAGATCTTCACAATATAAATATCTGTGCAAAATCTGAAACAGCATTGATCACTATGTACTTTTAATGTAATACAAATACAATCCAGGTCATTCGGTTGTGCTATTAGATGAAGCACATTGATAATGATTGAAGCAGTTGTATACATACAAAAAAAGCTGACATTGTATTCCCATTTGAACTGTTGTGCTTTTAAGTGGTTGAAAGTGCAGTGATAACATATGGAGAGCTTGGGGCTATAAGGTTCTATCTGCATTTTTGTCTAAATGTAGTTATTGTCATAGCCTTGTTCTGTTCAATGTTCTCTACCTGTGTAGTACTCTAAATACCCCAATTCATGTTGTTAAGTTCAAAACAATACTAGATTAAAAAAATTGCTGACACCATTCAAACCAATGAGGTTTCAGAACTTTAAAGCAATTATCTATCTCTGAGTCATATTACTGAACATATAACCTTATAGCCTTATAGCCCCAAACTCTCAACATTTAGATGACAACTAAATAAAAACTCATACATTGTTTTGCCATTTAGAATTTGGTTGTGCTTTTAGATAGATTAAAGCGTAGTGATGACACATTGGGAAATCAACAAACGTCTGTTTTTTTGAGTGGGCGAATAAAGGTTGAAATCTCATTGATCAACATCTCAACGATAAATTACCCACATTTCCACTTTGAAATAACGTGGTGTGGAGGGTGGGATGTTTCAGGCCATTTCAGCTTTCTGTTAATTTCATAGCATTATCTTCTTAGTGAAGTTGTTGGTGATAAAGGTATTCAGATACCGTTGCTGATTCGCTTGCCATTTAGCCTATGAGCAGGACCTATTTTATTTGCAATGCATCCCACAGTAAGATGTTACTGGTTCATACAGATGGGGATTGGTTGATAGAAGGCCCTACACCTTTTTTCTGGTTAGAATTAGGGAGCCAATAAGCACATGGCACACAACAGACCCTTTCAGTTCAATGGTCAATTTCCGCTCTTGGGCACATATTCATCTCGTATCTGACACACTTCAGTCATATTCCTATCACCTTGCCTTGCTCTCCATCTCTTTGTTTAGAAGGCTTCACATGCAAAATGCGTCCAAGACGAGGATTCTCCATGGTGGCCTACTACAGCGTGTGACATGTCCATTGATCATTCATGTCTCTCGAACTAAAACAGGAATCTCATGTTGCACTGCGTTGTGTGTGTGTTCGGTGTTTGGGCAAATTCTCCTATTGAAAAATCTTGCATTTACAAATTTATATGAAAGCTCTATTTGTCAATATATTTGAACCATTGACTTAGGCTACTGACATGAATTATAATTAACTTGGAATAATGGGCCTTTAATTAACTGATCAGTAAATGCAAGTGATTGTTTTTCTGATCAGACCCATGAAATGGAGAATGTGTGACCCGTCTTAGAAGTCAAAATGTAATTGAAACTGCATTATTTGAGAGATGGAAAATACATGAATTCAACATTTGTAGTCCTTATATTCTGTAGGCATGGTTATTTGTTGTTTATTGAGAAACATTGGATTTTGGATTTCGCTTTGGACACTCATTCATCCTCATGCGCTGTTCAGTGCTGACATTTCCCTTATCAAGGTACATTTCACAGTTACAGCTGCATTCACCTGAAGTGTCTCTTTGAACGCTAACTATTTATAATGCAATAATTAAATATGCAAGGTCACATTGCATCTTATCAAACATATAATAATTCCCATTCAGGTTAACCTGCATGATCATGAAAAGGTCATCTTTTTTAACATTTAATTTTTTTATAGCTGGTTAACATTATTTGTTTGTCCTGCACGACATTGATAGCTAATCATGTTAACTGTATTTGTTTATAGCATATGTTTTGTGTGAGTGGGTTAGGTAGGCCAATTTGTATGATTATCAATATGAGAGAGAATATTAAACGGATTTCGATTAATTATCACACAGAAACCAAAACAAGAACTCTTACATTTTTTAAAAATAGGCTACATGAATATACACCATCCTATGAGTTCTCTAAATAGCCCCTTGAACTCAGTCGCACAGTTTGTTTATATCCATAATGTTTTGGTTCATTTGAAACGGGCAATTTATTTCCTTTTTATGCTCGTTAAGCTACAATAGACTCTGTATTGTTATCCTTAAATATAGAGAACCCGCAAACCTCAAATACACGAGATGAGTCATTTTGTGTGCGCAGCGGTGGTGCTGTGTCAGAACACCGGGCTTCCCAGGAAAGCTTGGCGCTCCAACCAAACAACAGCACTCACCCAACCGTCCCTGAGGTATTGTCAATCCGTAAACCGCTCCACTTATTCCTCTCAGTAGGCTTCAACTGCGTATTTTATTCCTAACATTGTCCTCATGTTCTTTGAATAATTTCGGACAGCCGTATTTTCAGAGGGAAATACGTCTTTCACGGATAAAAAATATGAATAAAGGCATATGTAAAATTCCTTGTGGCTTATTTTGTGATCACACAAGCTCGGTTTCACTACCACAACATTATTTGACATGACTGAAGGACACGAGTGTTGAAGAGTTGGCAGTTCCAGAAGTTTTACAAACTCAAAACTGTCCAAATGTGGTCATTGCGAGAAGGAAAATGTTCCAACGTTTAAATATTGACGTTTTAGCTACAGACTGACAGCATGTTTATAGGACAAAAGAAGACAAACAACAAATATGTATTTATCATAAGGAAGAAGATGGTCACTAAAACAACAATTTAGTCCTTATTCTTTTTTAATGAGACTTTTTGAGGCTCATTACAATAAAGAAAAACACCAGAAAGTTTCATTTTTGTGATTGTGGGTTTTGTTTCCATCGTGGCAGGGTTTTGTATATTATTGCCACTTATTTTCAAGTGCTTTTATCAACTCTTGTTTATCTCCAGTTTCTCGATCTGTAAACTATACCTGAATATAGTCGCTTAAGTAATTAAATTAATATAGTCGTTCAAGTAATTCAATTAATATAGTCGTTCAAGTAATTAAATTACAATAGTCCCTATTGATGTTTAACATTTTTCATCTTTTTTTTTTTCAAATGTTTATTTTCTACTTATGTCTGCCTTACAGTATTGCCAAGTCAGGACAGTAGCTGCATGCTTTAATCAAGATCGTTTAACAGCGAAACATCTGACAATCATTTTCTGCACCCTATTATAAACTTAGTGTGCTGAACCAAACCAGTCTCAGCTATAACCCCCTATTGATGCCCATGTTTTCAACCAGAGCTACATCTCTTCTGACTCATCCACTATAACACACCTTTTTGATCCTTTAAAATCACTCTAAAAGCACATCAAGTCATTGAACTAAATTATAAGAATCCTCAATAGCCCTCAAGCTAATGTAATAGACACCTTCCTTTAATGTCTTTGATGAACCGCAGCACAGTTTGACTGTATGAAACAACACTGGGATTTATCAAGCATCCCTTATCCTATACTAGTTCATTTAAATGAAAGCAAATTATACAACCTAACTCCTGATAAAAGCTTGAAATGAAATGGGATTTCAATACATTTGAAACATGGTGCATTTCAATAGACCTACTTAATGATCAGGTGTTCCTTTACATTTTTTCCCATCTGGTCATGTTATTGTTTCTTTGAATAATTCTCAACCCTGCTCCTTATCTATATCATGTACAGTTTAATGAAAGTTTGCTCATATAACCAACAACTCTTCTTTTTCCTATTTCAGCCCTCTGTGATGGAGAGAAGGTTTTCCAGTGATGGCAACAGTTCCTATGACAACCAGACCTCCACCGGGGGATTGCGTCTGTCAGACAGTGCTAATGATAATTGAGAGGTACGGATCGAAAATATTGAGTGCGGCTGTAATCTCTCCTCCAGCGGAATACCAGAGAAACAGCTCTGAGATGACCATTTTCCCCTCTCACCACCGCCCTGCTCAGTCCTGCACTGTTCTAATTCGCATGCTTTTACTCTGCTCTATACTATATTGCTGCTGGAGGCCTCCCAGCCTGCCCCACACAGGGCAGAGAGTGAATGGGTAATGTCACTGCATGTGCAACCTTCTTTGGTGTCCCCCTTCCCTCAGCCTCACACACAACACAGGGCCAGTCCAGGACAGTTTGTTACAGATGGAAGGGAATATATCAACAGGGAGAACCCAACCAGAAGAAACGGTCAGAGTAGGACATAACAGAGAGAGGGAGGGAAGTCAGGCCACAGCCAGCTCGGATACAGGTTACTTACAGAGGCTTTGATAGTTGCTGATGGGACTTTGATTGGAGCGTAAGCAGGTTTATATGATGCATGTTTATATGCGTGTTTACTCACAGCCCACCATCTCTCTCTCTCCCATTCTGGAAGGGGATTTTCCTGTGGCGAGCCGCTTCGGAAAAAGCAATTAAGAATTCCCAAACAGTGCACAACAATGGGAGACGTCGTTCTGCGATGCAAGTTCCGAATCCAAGTCAGTCAGTCCCTTACGGTTTTCCTCTGAAACGGTCCCCGGCTATATTTAATCCGCCCTGAGAGCAGAACCAACCTACATACAAACCACAATTTGAAACTATGGGGAGGGGGTTTGCGGGGTGTGGGCTAAGTGGGGATGGTAATTGCCTATTGAGAAGCTTAGGCCTCGCTATTCTGCCATAAACAGACTTGGCAGCCCACAACATGATACCCCTGCCTTCACTCCACTTTTTGAGTTGGGGAGCAGATCCTCCTTGTCTGTGGGAATCCATGGCCCAGCAGTGGTCAGAATCAGTCAGGAATGCTTTGGAATGGTAACACAGCGGAAGGCTAGGGTGGGAAAAAGGCCAAGAGCATTTCCTGAACAGAGGGGGGTCCCAGCGAAGCATCACACTTCACTGGCATCATGTGACAGGGATCCCGCCAGGCCTGAGCCCATGATCCCGATTGGAGGAGAGGGATGCGGTAGGGGAGAGGAGGGTGAAGCTGGAACAGAAGAGAGGTGGATACGCAAGAAAGGCAGAGGGGTGAGATGGATGGATGCATTGGGATGAGAGAGGGATGAGGTTGGAGGCAGAAAAGGGGAGTCAGGGGGAGAGGCACATTCTGCTAAAAAGTACATCTTTAATTTCCCCTGAGTGAAGTAATGCAGTCTGGGCTGGCTGGCTGTGGATGAGTGTCTGAGTGTGTTATACCACGACTTGCATGAAGAGGACTTCCCAGTCTCTAATTTCTGCCCACAACAAAGTGCCTTCCACTGTATCTGTGAGGAATAAACAGTATATACTGTCAAAGTCTCCAGAGAGTTCACTGAGACCACGTGGAAGACTGGGAGTTCTTAGACCACTGCTACTGAAAGACCTGCAAGAATCTGTGTGGGGTATCCTAAATATATTCTAAAAGACTGTACCTTCTCACCACAGCAGAGACAATGTAGTGAATATTGTGGCACAGCACAGGCATGTCAGAATGATTCTGAGTATATCCAGTTAACTGAAGGTCTGAAATATAACTTTGCTTAGTAACACGTGATACTGAGCAACACCCTGCAACAGTAACAGTGATGAATACTTTGGTTGAGAGCAGTAGACCAGACAGTGTTGAAAAGTGTGAAGCAGACAGGTTTTGCGGCTGAAATTGGACAGTACAAGTATATCTGTCAGTGTGTGTGTGTGTGTGTGTGTGTTTGTCCAGACCTATTAATCGGTGTGTGTGTGTATCCAGACTGGCGTGGAGAGCCGGTCCCTGCTCCCTGGGGCTTGTGTAAATGTCGTGAGGATCTCAGGAGGAATCTTTCCCCTCCAGTCGTCAAAGGGCTTTTTATTTCCACCTGCTCCCGGCCTCTTTCCGTTGGTCTGCTCTATAACAATGGTGCTGGAAAGGCAGCAGAGTGCAGGGTGACAGCACAGAGATTGATGCTAGATTGTGTTTGGCCCTTTTTCAGATAGGGGCCTTTGAAGGGAAGTTGCCCCCCCCCCTACCCCCACCAACACTACAACCCCTCCACTACCATCTCCACCTCCTCTCCCTCTAACACTGGGCTTAGCAGAGGGCAAAGTGCTGATCAGGCCTTTCTTCCGGATCCCTTTTTACAAAAGTGCCAATCGCCCAAAAAGGCAACTTGGCAGGCGGTGGTAAACAGGCTTTTCACTACTCGTAAATCAATTCACCACTACATGAAACAGGATGAAGCTCATTTACGCCACGCAGACGGTCGAACCCGAGCCCAGAGACACCCCACCTCGCCTCCGGCTGCTCCCTCTCTCTCGGCAGGCCCCGGGGCTCTGGGCAGAAAAGAGATACACGCTCATCAGGACAGAATTCTTTCTGTTTCGCCGAACAGTGGCCTGGCGAAGAGGGTGATCCATCACCCCAAATGTCTATATTTTTCTAATGTTCTGTTTTCCTCTCTCTATCTTTGTAGGCTGGAGTGGGCAGGCGTGTGGGTTTGGCCACAGGAAGACATGAATTCCTCAGAGAACAGAGGGTGTCAGGGCCCAGAACACGACTTGGGGGGGAGAGACATACTGGACCTTGTAACGTCTAATAATCCTCCGAGTTGACCCCTGACCCCGGGCCTGTGTTTGTATCAGGTCATCGACGTGAGAAATCGGAATGAGTCACTCCAGCTGTGTGTTTACCTTCTGGAGTCACGCAAGGAAGGAAATAAGGCACGGTCTTCTAAAAGTGGCGGTGTGAGAGAGAATAGCAGCAGTATTAGATCAGAGCCCTGATTCATCTCACTGTGACTGGCCTCTTGTCCCGTTACACTGGGTTTATTTAGCCTATTCACTACTGTAGGGAGACTAGCTACAGATCAGCTAAAACAGGGAGTCAGTCTACAATATAGCTGTATGAAAACATAAGGTATGAGATTAATAGTGTAATTCTGTAATTGAAGTCTGATTCACTCATTGAGTGAAATGATCCGTGTACTGCAGTATGAGGGTACAGCTTGTTTTTGCTATCACTGTGTAATATGTTGCTAATAGTCCGATCGTGTGTTATTTTTGTCATAATATTCTGCTGAGTGTGTTGCAGTTGTTCCAGTGTTTTGCCCAATGAAATTAGGAGAGATTCAGTCATTTCCTTTCTGTCTCATGCAACAATCATAAATGATATGTGAATGTGATTTTTCTGTGTAATAATAATTTATTGCAATACATTTCTGACTCTCCCGGATACAGATTATATCTGGAAGATCCCTTGTAATACGCTTTAGAGGAGAAATCGCTGCATTCCCAAATACATAGTTTTTATCTTGAACATGAAACTGGAATGAGTATGGAACTGTGGCCAACGCCTGTGATTAAAATACAATGTCCGGGCCTACCATCACGCTGTATGTAGCCTTCCACACCGTGGGCTTGTGTGATCGCGCAATTGTTGTTTTTGAACAAGTGCCCCTGTTAGTTTTACTCTGTAAATAAAGATGTGCTCCGAGCTGACAATTCATCCTCTGTTACTTTCTTTCATCCTTATATTGGAGAGGAGAACATCACTGACCAGTGTGTCCACCACACACACACACACACACACACACACACACACACACACACACACACACACACTGCCACAATGAGAGAGTCAGCAGCTCTTATTTTGGACAGTCTTTCCTGAATTCTAAGGGCTGTCAGGCGGTTTGATTGATAGTTGTGTTTATCACCATATTATTAAGTAATCAGGCTCACCACAGTTCATTATAATTAAAGACTTGGGAAAAGTGTTTATTTTTTTGAGTCCTGTAAAAAACACAGTTTTGTGTTTTTTGAATGTGTGTGTGAGACAGTGTGTTTATATTTGTATTCTTTTCCACAGTGGACCTTAGTGACCCAGAGAATGTGTCTGTCCACCACTGAGTTTATGGCTACACTTGGGTCTCTGTGAGAGAAGACAAATGCAACCACGTTGACATATTATATCCATACAGTAACAACATGGAAAACTCCCCCATAATGGTAGCTCTTTATTTCACTTGTCATTTTAATCTTCTATCTTAGTAATCTTACAACTTTATTTTCCCCAAGGGAATGTTTACAACATATTATATAGGAAAACCCCCTCCATATTCTGTGAGGCAGCAGCCTGGGTCTCGTGCTCTCACCCAGGTTGGCAGCTATGGCCTGAAGCTCTGCCTGTCCGGCTGGCCTGCGTCTGTCTGTATACCCCAGAGGTAAACACAGTGGTGCCACAGCGGACATGCTGAGTGTGTCCTGACTGGAGACGGTGAGAAAGCAGAGAGAGAGAGAGAGAGCACTGTGGCACTATTCAGGAGGTCCCTGCCAGGTTTCTCTTCTGGAGGCAGGGCTCATTTGATGAATGGCCATCCGGTAATGGGACATGTATTAGGACAAAATGGCTCTTTTAAAAGCCCCAGCTCGTTCTGTTGCTATGGCCAATTTGATTCAGGAATCAGTCAAGTGGCAGATGTTTCATGTAGGATCGTCAGTGTAGGTGTAACACACTGCTTAAGCCCGGCTACACATGGCTTTTAACAAGCCAATGAGAGAGGAGGGTGTTGAGGATGAACATCTGGGATAAGAGGTAAAGAATATTCTTGCTAATTCCGAACCACTATAATGAGTAATATATTGAAGTACCACAGGTGGGGAAGAGTGCAGGTGGGCAAGCAGACTAGGAGTTGAACTGTTTCATAAAACGCCATTGATGATATGGAATTGTAGATATCATCATTAATGCCTCAGAAAAGTATTGGCCTTTTTTTATGTACAGTATGTGTACTAAATAAAGTGAATCATTTACAGGTAATTACTAATTTGAACACAAATTATTGTTAATTTAAGTTTAGGTTTGTATTTTGTGAACTCCGAACAAGCAAAACAAAATAACAGAAAATAGGTGAATAGGATAACATACATGCATATGTTGTAAAATACCACCACAGGCTTTTCCCAGGTTGTGTGTGCGTGCAAAGTGTCTTTTTTTACGTGTCTAATTTAATGGAATTGCACGTCAGTGGTCCCTTGCTTCCTCGTTCTCTAGTATTTTTGTCTAACTGGGGGAAAGAGACACTTAGGGATCTGACGATAAATTCCCTGTCTTTCCGCAAATGTGTTTGGGCTATAAGATAAACATAGGCTGGAATAAATTCAACACTAATGAAACATTCTGGTGGTCCCATGCTTACATTAACTCTATTAGCACTAGGACCTGTCTAAGGTATTGACCTAATGCCCTCTCACACCAGTAGACATCTGCAGCCCACAGTCCCTAAAACATATCTTACTGAACGGAGTAGAACTACAAAACCTTCCCTCCTTTTAAACAGTATGAAGACTTGGCTGTGCATCCTGTTCCCACATTAATGCAGTGTGATGTACGATGATCATAAACGACCTGTGGCTGCAAACATGTCAGGACATGTGGTCAGTGAGGGATTAGATTCCACTACCTTGGTATAACTCCTTTTTTCGCAGTCCAAAAAGGTCACAGAAAGCACAGGAATTCAAACACACTTTAAACGTCTGCTTCTGGTGAATTTCTCCTCAGGAGAGGAGAACGTAGAGCGGATCAGTGTTTACACTGTAATTATTTATTGTGGCAGGATTTGGACATTTATTGGTTTTGTAGCGTGTAGGGGGAAAATAGAATCTGAACAAGGTCTATAGTGGAGATCTGAACTGTTTGCTCTTCTTGGTTAAGTGGATCAGCTTCATTAGAAAACGTTTTAGCATCAGGAGAAATCATTAGAGTTGGGATAAACACAGGAGCCCCTTCAGGCCGCTATCTCAAATCAGATATGAGTGGAGTTCCCTTTTTGCTTAATTTATCATTCTGGCCTCTAATACTGAATAAATAGTAGCCTACTAACGCTCAAGGATGTAGAAATACAGAAGGCTCCAGTTGCTTTGTGCTGTCTGTGTTATAACCCAGTTAATGACAGCTAGTGAAAATAGCATAACAACAACACAGCCATACATAAGACTGCACCTCTCACATAGTCTTGTGTGGATGAATGTTGAGAGCAAGCTGATCTGATGAAGACTGATGAAAGACCTTGTTGAAGTGAATCTCCAGTATGGGTGGTTGTGTGTTATCCTCAGATGTCTGGGAGCATGTTGTGTTGGAAAGTGATCTGTTCTGTAGTTAGCCTGTTATTTTGATCTGCCCTCCACCCCCAGCCCAGCCTCCTGTACCCCATTGAAACACAGGCAGGCCCACTAACCAGGCCAGCAGACCGCTGCTGGCAGCACACTGTAAACTGTGACTTACACACAGACACAGAGAGAGGGCAAGGCTAAAACATGAATCAGCTGGCCCTGTAAGCAACACACAGGAACTTACACTGCAGCATAGTCAACATGAGTGTTCATACCTCTCTGGCTCTGATGTCATTATCTCTCGTGTGTGTGTGTGTGTGTGTGTGTGTGTGTGTGTGTGTGTGTGTGTGTGTGTGTGTGTGTGTGTGTGTGTGTGTGTGTGTGTGTGTGTGTGTGTGTGTTATCCTGTATCTATTGAATGGGGAAACTTCAGCTCAAATTGAGTGGGACAATGTGAGTCACATTTTCAGTTCTAGGAACAGGTGTTGTGAAGGACAGACAGTCAGACAGACAACAACACAGACAGTCAGTCAGACAGTCAGACAGAGACAACAACACAGACAGACAGTCAGACAGAGACAACAACACAGTCAGACAGTCAGACAGAGACAACAACACAGACAGACAGTCAGACAGAGACAACAACACAGACAGTCAGACAGAGACAACAACACAGACAGTCAGACAGAGACAACAACACAGACAGACAGTCAGACAGAGACAACAACACAGACAGACAGTCAGACAGAGACAACAACACAGTCAGACAGTCAGACAGAGACAACAACACAGACAGACAGTCAGACAGAGACAACAACACAGTCAGACAGTCAGACAGAGACAACAACACAGACAGTCAGTCAGACAGAGACAACAACACAGACAGACAGTCAGACAGAGACAACAACACAGACAGACAGTCAGACAGAGACAACAACACAGTCAGACAGTCAGACAGAGACAACAACACAGACAGACAGTCAGACAGAGACAACAACACAGACAGACAGTCAGACAGAGACAACAACACAGACAGACAGTCAGACAGAGACAACAACACAGTCAGACAGTCAGACAGAGACAACAACACAGACAGACAGTCAGACAGAGACAACAACACAGTCAGACAGTCAGACAGAGACAACAACACAGACAGTCAGTCAGACAGAGACAACAACACAGTCAGACAGTCAGACAGAGACAACAACACAGACAGACAGTCAGACAGAGACAACAACACAGTCAGACAGTCAGACAGAGACAACAACACAGACAGACAGTCAGACAGAGACAACAACACAGACAGACAGTCAGACAGAGACAACAACACAGACAGACAGTCAGACAGAGACAACAACACAGTCAGACAGTCAGACAGAGACAACAACACAGACAGACAGTCAGACAGAGACAACAACACAGTCAGACAGTCAGACAGAGACAACAACACAGTCAGACAGTCAGACAGAGACAACAACACAGTCAGACAGTCAGACAGAGACAACAACACAGACAGTCAGTCAGACAGAGACAACAACACAGACAGTCAGTCAGACAGTCAGACAGAGACAACAACCCAGACAGTCAGTCAGACAGTCAGACAGAGACAACAACACAGACAGTCAGTCAGACAGTCAGACAGAGACAACAACATAGACAGTCAGTCAGACAGTCAGACAGCCAGAGGCTCTTTCATGTGTCTGGTGAAACATGGATCCATCCTTAATGACACCTCTGGGACTGACAGAAGAGGTTTGTCTGGTAAGGCAGATTGGAAGTGGCTTGCAGATGAAAGTTAGAAAAATAAATAAAGCAATGGCAAGCAGTCAGGATTTTTCTCTTGTCAGAGTACACCCATAATGGGAGACATACGGACACACTCACGTACGCACACGCACACACACACACGCACACACATGCACACGCACACGCACGCACACGCACACACGCTCACACACACACGCACACACGCACACGCTCCACACACACACACACACACACACACACACACACACACACACACACACACGCACACGCACACACGCTCACACGCACACACACGCACGCACGCACACACACACGAAGAAAACAAGTCCTGCTCATGTTTTGTTTGTGGTGTTATGTATCAGTCGCCAAGGAAACATTGATGAACTTCGGCTGGGAGTCTTTAGCAGTGGAATTCTGTGTTCATCCCTTTGTTGTGCGAGACATTCTATGTAGGATTTTATTCTGCATCGCTACTCTTCTTTATTGTGTTAGAGTGCTTTACAAGTTAAATCAAAGCCATTATAACAGAGAAGCTCTGTTCTTGATCACAGCGCTTCTATTTTAAGTGCAGACAATATTTGTTTCAGTGTTAAACAGGTCATTAAATCAATCTCAGAAGGATCAAATGGCTTTTTAATCTCCTCCAATTGATCTTTTCAACAATTTTCATAGTCTGCCTAGAGTTAGAATAGTAATGGTAAGACAATCCACTCTTGCCTCATCCTGGTTCCCTCACCTTCCAAACGCACTACATGTAAAACTGACCCTCTTCTCTCTCGTGTGTTCACACACGTTCCACTGTTCCTATTTTCTTTGTGCCAGTCCAAATTAGGCCCAGCTCTGCTAATACGTCTCACTGTACAGGAGGTTGGCTAGCCCTTAAGGACAATAAAATGGAACCCCTCAGGACTTTCTCTTCTCCCTCTGAATGGCACACAGAGAGATGTTGTTGGCCCAGAGGAGCCATGGACTAATGATGAGAGAACAAGGGGTGTTGGTTTAATTGGGATTTGGATGAGTTTGTGTGTGTGTGAGCGTGTGTGTGTCCGTGCATGCGTACTTGTGTGTGTGTGGTCATTGGTCTGGAGGAGGAGAGGGAGGTGGTAGAGTCAGGTCTTAATTACTACAGCTTCAGATCCATGAGTGGGAGGGTAAACATGCTCAATGGTGCAGCCCTGTTTGACTTGGCTGGAGTAGTGTGTGTGTGTGTGTGTGTGTCTCTGCATGGGTAGAGTTGAAGTTGATGAAGAGAGGTGAATAGAGTGATTAAAGAAGGGACTGGGGGACTAACAGCTTAACGTTTGTCACTGGTGCCAGGGGAGTGATTTACTCTGAGTATGGTCAGTCTGTTGTCTGAGCATGTTAACAAATCACAGCCTCAGGTCTGACCACCACCACACCAGGTTAAACCTCCATAACTCTCTGACCACCTCCCACCCACCAACCCACCCAGCCTGCCAGCTAACCTGCAGAGCTACAGCCAGGTCTCAACGGCTGAGTGCTGAGTGGGTCTCATGGCCTATGAGCAGCCTATGGTCTACTGACCCCCACCAGAGTCACCTTACCTGGGTGTATGATATGTCCACCCCCAAAGTGGATACAGCTCAGAGGTTAAGCCTGTGTCTGTTTTGATTCAAGGACTAAGGCAGTAAACAGAGAAAAACTGTGACAATTGTTTCCCAGAGGATGATACACTCTTAGAAAAAAGGGTTAAAAAAGTGTTATTGGGCTGTCCCCATAGGATAACCATTTCAGCTTCTAGATGGCATCTTTTTTTCTAAGCGTGTAACATAGATGAATTCTAAATGAATCAGTCCTGAATCATATCATCAATAAATCACACACTAGGGTCTGTGGTGTGTGGTGTCTGACCACCAGCAGTTCAGTATGACCCTGGGGGCTCAGGGTGTTAAGACCTCCATAACTCTCCCTGATCCCCCCTCTCATTATCAGCCCAGCCCCAGATCTGCCCCTCAGCCCCCTGGCCACAGCAACCCTGGCCTGCCCCTGCTCTCCCCAACCCTCCACAACTAGGAGATTACTCTGGAGAGAGACTCTCTGGCTGAGCCCAATTCACCACCCAGTTTCTAAAAGAGATTGTTTTTACATTTCGGAGTGTGTGTGTGCACACATGCCGGCATTCTTGATTAGAAAAAAGGAAAACAAAAGTGGACAGATATGATGAGAAGCTATGTTGGTATGATTGAATTCCTATTTGCTATAGGATATCTCACTCAATGTCCTGCCCTCTGGACATTTCATGATTCTACCATTAAAACTCAGTTTGATGACCACACTGTGTCAGAGTGAATTAGACCAGTCTGAGAGATGTGGGCCGTGGTGTGTGACTAGATCAATACAGCACTACAGTCACGCCTGAGAAGGCTGGCAGTCTGTGAGCTGCTTGCCAGGCTCTCTCTCTCTCTCTCTCTCTCTCTCTCTCTCTCTCTCTCTCTCTCTCTCTCTCTCTCTCTCTCTCTCTCTCTCTCTCTCTCACACACACACACACAGTGTGAGATATGTGTGGAAGTATGAACATGAAGGATTTTCTCCCACCTCACAGGCCAACTAGTGTTATTTCTGGCCCCTGGTATGTGTGGAGGGCCACACATTTTTCAGCAGGTTCTTTGAGCGTTGTGGCAGCGGCCCTTCTTGCTGCTTTAATGTTCCTGTAAGAGGGTTCTTATGAGGGAGTAACCATCGCTGCAGTGTTAAATGATCTCCCCCATCGTAAAGAGAAAGGGAATATGATGGATTATTATGTAGACGTTGAGTTGCTGGTGGTGGTGTGTGTATCTGTGTGTATGATTGCATGCTTATATACGTGGGTCTGAATGTGTGTATACGAATGTGTGTATATACGTG
>NC_138301.1:23102500-23125000 GCF_965601325.2 Salmo salar
ACATCTCAACATCTTTGCTCCATGAACTCCTTACTGGCTCTCAAACCGTTGCTGCCTCTTTTTGATTCCTCCTTTCCTTTGATGTATTTGTTGTGCTGTTGGTTTCCATTCATGTCTGAGATGACAGGTTTAATTATCCTGAACGATACAGAGCTCTGATTGGCAGACCTACTACATGAACTCAGGTTAGGGTTAGGTTAGGAGAGTATCTGTGTGTGTGTGTGTGTGTGTGTGTGTGTGTGTGTGTGTGTGTGTGTGTGTGTGTGTGTGTGTGTGTGTGTGTGTGTGTGTGTGTGTGTGTGTGTGTGTGTGTGTGTGTGTGTGTGTGTGTGTGTGTGTGTGTGTGTGTGTGTGTGTGTGTGTGTGTGTGTGTGTGTGTGTGTGTGTGTGTGTGTGTGTGTGTGTGTGTGTGTGTGTGTGTGTGTGTGTGCGCGCATGTGCATGTGTGTGTGAGAGCCCAGCTGACTGAGAGGTATGTGTGTATGCATGCAAGAATCTGTGTCTTCGTGCGTACGGGAATGCGTATGTGTACGCATACAGTATGCATATTATTCCATTCGCTGTTGATTAGGTGCAGTGATGTGAGTGTGTGACAGGCTCATATGATCAAACGCTGGGGAGTGAAACCGTACAGGGCTGTGGAGTGAAACCGTACAGGGCTGTGGAGTGAAACCGTACAGGGAGCAGAGGGGAGAGCTGACTTGGCAGTCAGACTGGGTGAGAGAAGCCGTTCCCTCTGTGTGTGCCTGTCCAAGGCTAGCTGTAATACAGTCTGGATGCTGTGGTCACATCCAAAGCCCAGACTTTCTGCTGTATTAATCACCGTCCACAAGGTCTGATTTCTTGGCCTGCTGCTCTGAGGCTTAGGCCTTGACACCTGACTCTCGTCTCTGTCTCCTGTTTGCCTCGTGCCTGTTAACAGGCTTTCACACTGTATGTGTTTTTATCAGATGTGTGTGTGCATGAGAGAGAGACCTCTCTGTGTGTGTACAGTATGTGTGAACTCTGTGATAGACAGGCATGATAAAGGTCATGAGGGCCACACATGGACACACAGTCCTCTAGGGTCTCTGACTCATATAGATGGGCAGCGTAGCAGAGGAAACACACCCTTATTTGGTCCCGTGTGGCTCAGTTGGTAGAGCATGGTGTTTGCAACGCCAGGGTTGTGGGTTCGATTCCCACGGGGGACCAGTACGGAGAAAAAAAATGTATGCATTCACTCTGGATAAGAGCGTCTGCTAAATGACTAAAATGTAAATGTAAATCACATTACACCGCGTTCTCTGAGTGTGAGTGTATGTGTGTGTTGGTGCAGAGTCACCTGCTTAAACAAAACCCTGTCCCTCTGTTCAGAACGTAACAGGCTCAGTTCCCCAAACCTTTTCAACCATTTTACAAACCTATGGGTGGTGAGAGAGAGTCTGAGAAACAAAAGCATCAGGTGGTCTTACTGCTTGGCTGTCAAACAGAGTTAGTAAAGCAGTCTGTAGTAAAAGAGAGAAAGGCCAGCCTGGTCCTGAGTGGCCACAGAGGTAACGTTTCAGATGCACTTAGAGACACAGGCCCCTAACTTCCCATCTATCCGTTTAACTTTTTACTGCCCCTCTCTTTATGGGCACCATGGGGCTCCAGCGACCAGGGACAACGATGAAGAGTTTGTGTGTGTGTGTGTGTGTGTGTGTGTGTGTGTGTGTGTGTGTGTGTGTGTGTGTGTGTGTGTGTGTGTGTGTGTGTGTGTGTGTGTGTGTGTGTGTGTGTGTGTGTGTGTGTGTGTGTGTGTGTGTGTGTGTGTGTGTGTGTGTGTGTGTGTGTGTCAGAGTCATTCCCTTGTGTCTTCCCATGTTGTGTCTAACAGACATGTGGATTCCATCTACCAATAGGTGCCCTTCTATGTGATGCATTGGAAAACCTCCCTGGTCTTTCTGGTTGAATCTGTGTTTGAAATTCACTGCTCGGCAGAGGGACCTTACAGATAATTGTATGTGGGGCGTATAGAAATGAGGTAGTCATTCAAAAATCATTTTAAACACAGAGTGATTCCATGCAACTTATGATGTGACTTGTTAAGCACTTGTTTACTCCTTAACTTCTTTAGGCTTGCCATAACAAAGGAGTTGAATACTTTTTGACTCAAGACATTTCAGATTTGTCAACATTTCTAAAAACAAAATGAGGTATTGTGAGGTATTGTGTGTAGGCCATTATGAGGTATTGTGTGTAGGCAAATGACACTCAATCTCAATGTAATCCATTTTAAATTCAGGCTGTAACACAACAAAATGTGGAAAAAGTCAAGGGGTGTGAATACTTTCTGAATGCACTGTACATAACCAACATTTTTGGTTGGATTTTACCTTTCAAGAAAGCAATTCCATTTGATTTGTTCATGTAATTGGATTAACGGAATTACTAGCAGAATTCACTGGCCGAGCCCAACCTCGTGTGGTGCACTGAAACACCTGGAGATGTCCTCATTCTCTCCCAATATATATACTGAGTGTACAAAACATTAGGAACACCTATCTAATATTGAGTTGCACCCCCTTTTGCCCTCAGAACAGCCTCAATACAAGGTGTCAAAAGCGTTCCACAGGGATGCTGGCCCATGTTAACGCCAATGCTTCCTACAGTTGTGTCAAGTTGGCTAGATGTCCTTAGGGTGGTGGACCATTCTTGATACACACAGGAAACTGTTGAGCGTGAAAAACCCAGCAACATTGCATTTCTTGACACACTCAAACCGGTGTGTTTGGCTCCTACTACCATACCACCTGCATCTACTACCAAACTACCAAAGGCACTTACATCTTTTGTCTTGCCCATTCACCCTCTGAATGGCACACACACACAATCCATGTCTCAGTTGTCTCAAGGCTTAAAAATCCTTCTTCAACCTGTCTCCGCCCCTTCGTCTACACTGATTGAAGTGGCTGTAACAGGTGACATCAATAAGGGATCATGGCTTTCACCTGGATTCACCTGGTCAGTCTGTCATGGAAAGAGCAGGTGTTCCTAATGTTTGGGCACTCAGTGTAGAGACAGACAGCTGACTGTAGCCAGACTCTCAGACAGTATATCCTTCCTCAGCAGTTTGACTGTATCGTAAAGAATTACAGCTGTGTCCATGGGAGATGTGTAAACTTTGTTGTAAACTTTTATATGCCCCAGTGTGTGAAGCTACAGGGACGAGCCATGCCAAAGAAGGAGGCTTTGCCACATACAGCCCCATATGGCTCTAACCATATTGGCGGCCATATTGGAAATAAAATGTTTGTTTGACTTTTGACCCCTCCAGCCTCCCTGCCGACTGTCTTTGTTTTCCACTGGGCTTGTTCCCAGGAATGAAAACAGTACAATTATTTAATAGAAATTGTCAAGTTTAAGGGCTAATGCATTTAACAAGCTAATGTCATTTAAGGGAACTGTAAATGAAATCAGAGCTGGATTCCTTTCGTATGCGCGGGTCAGAATGGCATTGAGAAACCACTGTGAAAACAAATGTGCCGATTTGCTGTTCTGGTGCTGGGATCCTCTGTAAGACTATGGTGGGTGTGAATGTGTGTGTGTGTGTGTGTGTGTGTGTGTGTGTGTGTGTGTGTGTGTGTGTGTGTGTGTGTGTGTGTGTGTGTGTGTGATTTTACCTGTGGGTTGGCAGTGCCACCATAATGATCCTGATTCCATCCCCAAAGGCCAGCCTGTCTGTACTGTCATTACACCCCTGTCTCTCTCACACGGGACTTTTTCTCTAAGTGCCTGTGTTTCTGGGGGGGGGGGTCTGGCAGTGTGACGCAGCAAGGGGGTTTGTCTTGGCGGTGGCTCCAGAGCTATGGGGTGCAGATGTTCACGATCTGTGTGTGTTTCCCAATTAAAGCATTAATCTAAATCAACCCAAATGATCGCACATGGAGTGAGGACGCCCAGAGAGCTAACTCACTCTCTGCTTTTTCTGTTTCTCTCTCTCTCTGTCTTTTTCTCTTTCTCTCTCTCTCTCTCTCTCTCTCTCTCTCTCTCTCTCTCTCTCTGTCTTTTTCTCTTTCTCTCTCTCTCTCTCTCTGTCTTTTTCTCTTTCTCTCTCTCTCTCTCTCTCTCTCTCTGTCTTTTTCTCTTTCTCTCTCTCTCTCTGTCTTTTTCTCTTTCTCTCTCTCTCTCTCTCTCTCTCTCTCTCTCTCTCTCTCTCTCTGTCTTTTTCTCTTTCTCTCTCTCTCTCTCTGTCTTTTTCTCTTTCTCTCTCTCTCTCTCTCTCTCTCTCTCTCTCTCTCTCTCTGTCTTTTTCTCTTTCTCTCTCTCTCTCTCTCTCTCTGTCTTTTTCTCTTTCTCTCTCTCTCTCTCTCTCTCTCTCTCTCTCTCTCTTTCTCTCCCTCTCTCCCTCCCTCCCTCCCTGATTACTCACCCAGTATTCGTCCACCAGGCATCATAGGAGCCAAATGATAAATGTGGAAAATGTGAATGTGAAGAGGAAGACAATGGTCAAATTAGTCTCAACTCCTCCTCACTACGTCCCCCCCATTAAATTGTTCCACCATTTTCTCAGTTTCAAAAGTGTTTTTTCCCTCTTGAGCCATTATGATGGTAGCAATGCATATAGGAGACATCATCAACTTCAGTGAATTCACATTACTCCTCCTAGCTGACCCTATGACACAAAGGGGACAAAAGATGGAGGGAGATGAAGAGAGAGTCATTTCCTTTACGTCCACCTAATGAAAACATCAAAACATTATCTTGGTTCGCTGGTCCTAAACACACACACACACACACACACACACAGACAGACAGACAGACAGACAGACAGACAGCGACAGACAGACAGACAGACAGACAGACAGACAGACAGACAGACAGACAGACAGACAGACAGACAGACAGACAGACAGACAGACAGACAGACAGACAGACAGACACACAGACAGACAGACAGACACACAGACACCACACACACACACACACACACACACACACACACACACACACACACACACACACACACACACACACACACACACACACACACACACACACACACACACACACACACACACACACACACACACACACACACACACACACACACACACACACACACACACACACACACACACACACACACACACACACACACATTGCACGCTTCAAAAATATGTGCACATACACACACTTCCAGACACTAAACATCCTGCTGTGGCTGACAGTAACTCTTCATGTGTACAAACAGATGTCTGGACCAGGCAGGACGGGGCTGAGGAGAGGAGAGGCACACCTGCACAGGTCAGCAAGTTCAAACTCTGAGACAGGCCAATGGCCACACACACACACACACACATCCATGCAGATACACGCACACACGTGCAGACACACACATCTCTTTCTCTAAACACATGTAGCTATCCCAGTCTATTAATAGAGGTAGGCAGTCCTTAACAAAGGCCAGATAAAGAGAAATAAACAGTGAAGATGAAGTCCTCTGGCAGGGATGAGCCCCATCTGGACACCCATGCAGCATTAAGGAGGAAGATATCAGTGGGCTGTGTGTGTGTGTGTGTGTGCGTGCGTGCGTGCGTGCGTGCGTGCGTGCGTGCGTCCGTCCGTCCGTCCAGGCGTGAGGTTGTGTGTCTGTGTAGCATTGAGTCACACAGTAGCTGGTTTAGAATGTGCAAATTCTTTCCATGTCTAAAGGGCCCTGGGAATGTGATTTTCTTTGGTATCCCCAAGTTCACATGTATGTGGGATACTCCACAACATGGCTTTACTGCTAGTGCAACAGTGCCATAGTTCTGTACTGGTTAAGGTTTAGAGGGAAAGATGTAGTGTACAAGGTCTCCCTTGGAGAGAGATAAGAGTCATTCATTCTGAAGGGAGAGAGGGAGGAAAGGATGGAACGGGACCAAGGCGCAGCGTGTGTAGAGTTCCTCATCTTTATTCCAAAGCGAAACTTCAAGCATAAACAAATAAATCAAATAAACGAACAACTAAACATGACTACATGGTACACAGGCACAAACACGAAACAATATCCCACAAACACAGGTGGGAAAAATAGCTACTTAAATATGATCCCCAATTAGAGACAACGATTACCAGCTGCCTCTAATTGGGAATCATACAAAACACCAACCTAGAAAATATAAACTAGAACACAACATAGAAATATTAAACTAGACTACCCCCTAGTCACGACCTGACCTACTACACCATAGAGAAACAAGGGCTCTCTATGGTCAGGGCGTGACATCCTGGACTGACTGGGAGAGCAGGAAGTTCACTACATGGTGAAGGTCGATACACACATTAATAACCTCCCTAAGGTCATAAAGCACCTGTCCCCAGGGTGTGTTTGTGTATGTGTTTGTGTGTGTTTGTGTGTGCGCATGCATGCATCATTGTTTTTAAACAAGCGGTTTTAGTGAAGCCCATGACTTCTTTAGTTTGCAATTTGTGCTTGTGTCTCTTCCTTGATAAACATGTTTGATTTGAATTAGCACTCTGCCTGAAGTAAGTGTCCAGCTGTCCCCACATGTTAAAGATGATGGATCTCTCTGCTGTTTGGATGTATATGTCGCCGGGCTCGAGCAGCTGTTGGTGCTGCCTGAATGACCATTCAAATGTACTGTATCTAGTAATTTACAGAATAATCTCAATTATGGCTCACATCTTTTGTTTGGTCTTAGCTATCTTCATTATGGTTACTGTCAAATTGTAATTCTGCATTCCATTTAATTTCTAAAGTGAATGTGAAGTAAACTGGATTTACCCTAACCATGCCTGAAAATAATGATCATTTTTTCGCTGTATTTTACCTACCAAAGAAAGTAAACATTTGCCACGTTCAAATTCAGAATTCTCTAAATTATTTTGATGCAATCAATACTTTGATGAACAATATCATTTTCAGTGATTTTCTGAGGTGTAATGGAGATATCCCCCAGAAGTCTTAAGTCAGTGTTGACCCTCATGCAGCTCATGTGGAAGACAATGGAACACACACACACTCTCCATAATTTGGCGGGTCCAGTGTAAACAACGACGGAAGGATTTTATTTTCCTCCGTCTCTCCAGTGTTCGGTAAAACTTTTACACTCTTCCTCACCCATCCCTCTATTCTCTCCCTTTTTCAGCGAGCGAGAAATGCAACATTTTAACAGTTGTTTGTTGTCCCGTTTTCTGGCCGTAGCGGTCTAGTTAAACATTTCATCCCATCATCAGATGTCAACAGGTTTTATGGGGAGAGCCAACTGCTCTCTAAAGCCGTCTATTCTCCCACACCCACTATCCTCTCTACCCCTGATCCAAAGGGCTGAATTTATGGGCAACGTCGCAGCTCAAATTAATTGCATGGACACCACACATATTTACAACAAAGTTCAGGTTTTCTGCCTCCGAGTCTTTTTGTACCCAGACAAGTTCATCATCATAAGGAGTGCTGCCTCAGTTCTGTTTGGGTAACACAGACGTGTTTATGGTGCTTAATGGCTCCAGGCATGGACTTGATGTGATACTTCTGAAAATGTACCTGCTGATTTTCTTAACATAGTTATTTGTGTGATTTTCAGGTCAACCCCTTTTACAAAATCTCTGGTGAAATGCTTTGTATTTATTACTGTGACAATGAATATTACAAAATTATAATTAATGATGATGATAATGGAATTTCCTCATAAGGGTTTCCTTTATTGTAATTAATTAAAACAACCAACATTAATCATGAAAACATTAGAAAATAAGTAAATTAATGAGTGTGGTCATTAGTTTCATAAATAACATTGGTATGGAAGTTTAAATGGTACCAAACTAATGGTCTGTTTATACCTGTGTTAACAAGCCACAGGATCAAGTTAACATTTTTGAGATGTATTTATTTCTCTGGCATAAATAAATGTTATTTGATGGGTGAGTAAGGTGCCTGTTTCTACACTACCCTTCCAATGAGTACCCATTCTCTGATCTGTACCCCTGTGTAAGGCATTTAACCCCTTGTCTCAGAACCTCATTTTACTCCCATCTCTATGGCTTTATAAACATGCCAGTGGATTGGCATTGTGCTCCACCATCTAACCACCTGCGTATGCCATCTAATGATAGGGTATCTTTATGCATATGACCGTGAGGACATAGTGTGGTCAGACACCTGATACCTTTAATCATCCTGTCATTGTCTCCAAAGTGGCGTAGCTTTATTTAGCCGTATAGCTACAGGTAATTGCTACCTCACTAGCTTAATTATGAACACAGGGTTTTGTCATTCAAAAAAAGATTCTGAAAAGCAAAACACATTGTGAAAGAGATTAACAAAACGACAGAAATCAAGAAAAGAAAGAAATAGAAAGAGAAAGAAAGAACATGTGCACTCAGGTTCTGCATCCCATAAGTTGTGTTTTTTTCTCTGTACAGGCCGAATGTCAGCCTGAGCTTTGCAGTGTAGTCGGCGGACATTTTTCTCTGTCAGGCAGCAGGAGTCGGTACAGCGGAGCCAGCTGCCGGGGCTCAGCCTGGCCTCTAATTAAAACAGTGGAAAATGAGATAACTCCACAGATCCATCATGGCCGCCGCTGGCCGTCAGTGCGCTCGGGGGCTGCCACCCACCCACTGTTTACACCAGTGCGACTCAGCCCCTCTGCCCCCCGGGTGTTTTTAGAGTCCCAGCCTGATTTCTCTAATGGGTCGAGAGGTTTTTCACCTCGCCCACCCTTGCATCGCCCCCCTCCCCCCTTCCATACTCCTTCCCCCTCCTTCGAGTGTTCCTGATGAGGTTGACAGAGGCGTGGGGTGGCAGGGTTCCACCCTACTCCCCCTCTCCTCCCCCCCTCTCGTTTCCCACCCACTCTGCCTCGTTAGGCCTTCATTTATTAGGCTCTAATGGAAGCTGGGAGTGCTGTGATGTCATGTGCTGGCACAAAGAGAGAACAGCTTCTCTCTATATCTCTCCCGCTTTCCTTCGCTCTCTCTCCATCTTCCCCTTTCTGACCCTCCTATTCTCTCACTCCGACTCCCTTTCTCTCTTTCATCTCTGACATGAGCACCTCCATCTGGTGGTTGTTGGAGGTGGGTTGAAGGCCAGCTGTTCACAAAGACACTACAGAGAAGGGGTATCAGAGCGAGTATAGGGGTGCAAACATCTCATTGACGTAGATTCATTGTGTCTCCCATAGCCCTCCAGCAAGGTCGGGCTGATGGAGGAGGATGTTGGTCTCCAACATACCGTGGTCAGCCCACCGTTTATGGACAGAGGTTTGGAACGTGCTCTGCACCCCTCACAACGGCCTGATATTTTGACAGCTGCCATTTAAAACAGAATAAAATGGCAGCGATTAAAATCAGAGAATAGCTGTGTTCTTTCTTGGTGAATAACGGCAGAGTGTTAGCAGAGATCCTGGGTTTCCCATACCAGGTCCACTAATGATCATAAGGCCTCATCCACAGCCAGCCAACACATAGGATAGGAATTCAGCTGCTACATCTGGCTTTTTGTGAGAGGCCCAGAACACATGCAGAGGCTGCAGACTGGATAGGGAGAGGAGAATAGTGTTTTCATCTGATGGAATACAGTAGCACATTTCTGTACCATAGAGAGAGAAACCCTATCATCATCTACACCAGTGCAGTAGATAAGCTACAGCATCCCCTAGAGAGAAGGACCTTACAGAGTGCAGTAACCCTTCAGAAGTCACAGTATCACTGCAGTGAGGGCGCTTACAGTCATACAGAAGTGGAGCCATGGGGAGCACCATTAACCTCTCCCCAGGCCAGAGCTCACAGAGCTGGGGTCTCTCTTTCCCACGGTGGGGGGCCTGACCTGGAGGTCCTCTGTCTCTCCACAGGGAGGTGTCCTCATGTAAACATACTGGGGGATTATCACCCCCTCCCCAACACCCCCCTCTAGCCTGATATGGTACAGTCAAGTAGAGTGACTCCCCAGAACGGAATATCATACGCCAGCTCCTCTGCGCTCACATAGGGCTGCATCTCAATACTGTAAACTGGCTTCCTCTACATTCTAGATATATATTACATGATTTCTATGTTTATGAGAATACACTTTCCCATCCCTCAGATGACTCATGACTAAAATACACCTTTATGCCTTGAGCACTAACTAGATGAAGTGGGATTACAGAGGGAGTCAAACCCCAGCTCCAGTCCCAATGACAGGACCTCTCCGGAGTGTTCCACAGGGGCCACACACTGACACAACTGATGGGCTTCAGAAAACACAATCACTCACTATGGTTAAACATCACCTGGGGCCTCATTGATCAGAATCCACCAGTGTCTGTCTTGTAACTCAATCACTATGTTTCCTCCAACTCCAGAGGCCTGCATGGTGCATTGAAGCAGGGCATCAGTGTATCGTCTGACAGTGTACAATTTAGAAATCAAGTGGGGATCATTACACCACCACCCTCTCGGGTCCCTCCGTACCAAACACTCAGTCAGACGTCAACACATCTTCAATTACTCTACAATTAGCACAATGGGCCTCATTGCGGGGCGGTCGCACTGTGCGGCTTTCTCTAAAAGAGGGCTCACTAGATTGGGCTTTTGATTTCTCCGAGATGACAAGTCATCCATCGAAGTGAGCACTCATCCCCCTCCTTCTTCTGGCTCTCACTCCATCACTGTGCTTTCTCTTTGTCTTTATCTTTCTCTCTTCACTTTCTTCCTCACTCTCTCCCCTCTCACTTGTTTTTTCTCTTACTTGCTCTCACACATCTCTCTCCCTTTCTCCCCTCACTCTCTCCCTTTCTTTCTTCCCTCTCTCTCTCTCTCTCTCTCTCTCTCTCTACCCCCTCTGTTTCTCTCTCTCTCTGTCCCTCTGTCCCTCTCTCCCCCTCCTGTCAGTCTCAGTCAGGATGAATAAAGGTCAGTGTGAGAGTGGGAGAGTAAAGGAGGAGGAGAGTAAATAGAGGAGAGAGATCAAGAGCGTTTCACACCAGGCATAAATATTTGTAAGAATGTGGCTGGAACACGTGGAACACACATGGAGCTAAGAGGGCTGAGGTCACTGCCACAATCACTATGTTTTACACACACACACACACACACACACACACACACACACACACACACACACACACACACACACACCACACACACACACACACACACACACACACACACACACACACACACACACACACACACACACACACACACACACAAACTGGCATGCGTGAAAGCATACACGCACACACGCACACATATACACAACAACATGATATTGTAGTAATACAGTATAATGACAAAGGTATTGTCTGACACCATCACCACTAAATTCTTTTTTCATTAATCTTTCTCAGAGATAAAATTCTGTCTGAAAATAGACTGGTGTAAGTCTGGTATATACAGCAAGTGCTTTCCAATGTGAAATGCGTTTTTAATTCAACCGTTCTGCTCAGCGAACCTTTGAAGGGAAGAAGTGAAACATTTCCCTGTAATGTCTCAGAGAGCTGAGACTGAAGTGTGTGTTTTTATAAAGTTGTTTAAACATTGCTGCATTAACACACTGAAGCACTCAGCCTTACTAAGAGGAACGTTCAAAATCCTCTCCACCTGTTCTAACCTCTGGAGAAATACCTAGGTGTTGTTTCTTTAGAGTCCAGGTGACGATGAAGACTGGGTCCAGATATTATTTACAAAATCTAGGTTTAATAATAAAAAAAGAATGGAACAAATTTGGACCTCTAACTTGTTGCAAAATAATAATTTGGCCAATAGCAAGTTACCTTGACTCGAATAAAAAGGTTAAGCACCTCAAACACGGGGCAAAACCTGCATGAACTCACATGTCTGTGTATGGCAGAGCTTTAGTAACAGCATGTTATGAAGCAGCTCACCTGAATGAGAAGACCACAAGCATCCTAAAAAGGCCATAACCTGACATGGAACATTCACACAGTTCAACAGGTACATTTTCAGTGAACACTTCTAATACACTAACAGCAATGCACACTTTACATTACAATGGTCATATTAACATGTTAATGAAAACAAAGGTATAATTTGCATTAACATTAGTGTTTATAATACACTTCGTAAACACCTCTGAAATGGAAGAAACCACTAGAGGCATGCAACCTAGGGCTTCTAGGGCAATTCAGAAGGCTGATCGAGGACCTTTACTGAAGATTAGTGTGTATTATTGTCAACTGTTAGATACTACTGCACCGTTGGAGCTAGGAACACAAGCTTTTGGCTACACTCACAATAACATCTGCTAAATAATTGTTTGTATGTGACCAATGAAATTGGATTTGATTTGATTTGTTTGTTTTCTATAATTGTGTTTTGCTTTTCGTGTATTGATGTTAATATTGATGTGTATATTGATGTGTATTGATGTATATTGATGTGTGTTGATGTGTATATTGATGTGTATTGATGTGTATATTGATGTGTATATTGATGTGTATATTGATGTGTGTTGATGTGTGTTGATGTGTATATTGATGTTAATATTGACGTGTATATTGATGTGTATATTGATGTGTATATTGATGTGTGTTGATGTGTATATTGATGTGTATATTGATGTTAATATTGACGTGTATATTGATGTGTATATTGATGTGTGTTGATGTGCATATTGATGTGTATATTGATGTGTATATTGATGTTAATATTGACGTGTATATTGATGTGTATATTGATGTGTATATTGATGTGTGTTGATGTGTATATTGATGTGTATATTGATGTGTATATTGATGTGTATATTGATGTTAATATTGATGTGTATATTGATGTGTATATTGATGTTAATATGGATGTGTATATTGATGTTAATATTGATGTGTATATTGATGTGTATATTGATGTGTGTTGATGTGCATACAGGGCGCATATGTGAAAGAGACCTTGGTCTCAGCATGACTCCCTGTTAAAATAAAGTTGAAATGAAATAAATAAACCCTGTGGTATAAAGCCTTGAACGCGATAGTGTGTGCTCACCTAGGAGCTGGTTCACAGGGGAGTTGGTGAGTAGCCTAGCGGGTTGGTATAACAAACAAAGACTAAACAATGCTAAACATGTGTAAGTAAATGATAATGATAACCAGACTCTGGCGTTTGTTATTTTACATGGTATAATAAAGCATATTTGAAGGGACTAGCGATAGCATAGTTAGGTTAGCAAAATACCCTAATCAACATTTTTTTATTTAACTAGGCAAGTCAGTTAAGAACAAATTCTTATTTACAATGACGGTCTACCAGGGAACAGTGGGTTAACTGCCTTGTTGAGGGGCAGAACAACTGATTTTTACCTTGTTAGCTAGGGGATTCAATCCAGCAATCTTTCGGTTACTGACCCAACACTCTAACCACTAGGCTACCTATCACCCCCAACAATGTTTGTACCAAACGATCAGTCTGTGTGGGGAGAAATGGAGGGAAATGTCCAACATGACGTAGGCCTAGCCTTTCCACTCCTCTCTAAATAGCTAGATGCCCGAAAATAGAAAGATTCCCTTGAAGTCCATACAAGTCAGAACGTTGAATAAACTGTCATTTGATTTGAACTTATTCTGCTGGTTGTCCACTTGGTTGATCCTATTGAAGTTGGAAATTTGAGACAAAATATTAATTAAAATGCTGGTGGGCCTAGTCCTACTGATGGTTTTGTTTCTGTCAACTAAGGCATGTGCACAATATGTAAATATGCAGATGATGGTTAACATTAGCAGGTCTCGTGCACGTGTTTACATAGTGTGCGCATGCCTCAGGTGATAGAAACCAAAGATGGTGGATAATTGAAGATAGTTCACTCAGGCCGTTCAGTTATGGTCTACTTAAGGGGGTGGCTCTCCCATAGTCACCATGCGATAGCAGCTGGCTCTGGTCTACTTAGTTCCTTGACTGTAATGTAGCCAGAAAAAATGTGGGAAGTCTCCTCTTCCATCTCTGTTAGAAACAAACCTGCCACAAGCGTTTTTGAAAGTCGGTTAATTTTGTCTTAAATGTCCAACCAAGTGGACAATCAGCAGAGGAAGTTCAAATGACAATGTATTGACAATGTTTTCAACATTATTAGGAAAAATACAATGTGTTAACTGACAACCTAATCTCAGCAAGCTAGCTGGCTAGCTGGCTATACGATGTGCAAGTGACATCATCCTACCTCATACTTTCGGGTCCTATTATATTATCAGATTGTCTCTATCTGAGGTACTACTGTAACAAGTAGCAGGTTCATCTGATAAATCCATTGACTTTGCCTCACATATTCCACATTTTGCAAAAATGTAAAATGCTTAATAATTTGCAGGACAATAACACGTTAGATGATTTGGGGTGTTCCAGTATTACACTTTCTCACTGTGACAGTGCTCCTACTTGAAGACATGTTCAAGAGGTAGTCATCGGCTTCTGTCATCAGCTCTCTTGTTCAGTCAGAATGTCAGATGATTGAGGATGAAACACAGCAGGTCACTATCACCTGGTCTCAGTCCCTTTACTCCCCTCCCCTCCCCTCTCTTCTCCTCTCTTCTCTTCTCTTCTCCTATCGTCATTGTAAATAAGAATTTGTTCTTAACTGATTTACCTGGTTAAATAAAAAATAAACAAATTTAGACTTACCCATTGACCAAGTGATTTCACAGTGCAGCAGAGCTCTGATAGGTGGATAGATGGGAGAGGGAATGTTGATACCAACATGGAGGTGTTGACAGAATGATAAGGCCATATCTCTGGATGATAAAGTGATGGAACCTCCTCACCCTCCTCAGAGGTGTGTCTGAATGATGGAGGGATGGAGAGATGGATGAGCAGTAGTGGGTTAGAGGGGTGGAGGAGAGAAGATGGCATGATGGGGTGAAGGCTGGGTTGCAGAGAATCTGAAGTGATGGATTGGAGGGTGGTGGGGGGGATTAAGAGCAGTGTAGATGTGGAGAAGTGTGAGCGTGCTTTTCACAGCTCTTCACCGCTACAGAGCTGAGCATCAGAGCATCACCACTGCCTTAAAAGGAGGGGAACATCCGCCAGACACACTGAGACCTGCCAGAGGGTAAATTCTCTCTCTTCTCTCTCCTTCTTACCTCTCTCTCTCTCTCTCTGTCCCCTTTTATCCCTGTTTCTCTATTTATCATATCTGCCTTCTTCCCTCGTACTCCTCTCCTCTCTGCTCTCCTCTCTCTTCTTTCTCTCTCTTCCCCCTCTCCTCCCTTCACCCCCCCTCTCTCTCCCCCTCCCTCCCTCCCTCCCTCCCTTGCACTCCCTCCCTCTCCTGCTGTCTCCCATCAGAAAGCTGACACATGCTGTTCCCCAGAAAAGAAGCCAGTGTTTCCTGGAGGAGTGCATTAGACAGGACAGGTCTTCAGTCTAAAACACCTTGTACTCTACTCTACCCAGTCAGACAGAGCCACTATGCTTTGGGCACACTGAGTGAACTCTCCTCACCCTGCTCTCACTGCAATAACAGCTTACTTCTTTGACTGTTTCCCTTTTATGCCCTTACTGCAGGTAGATGTGTTAGAATTAGTCCTGGTAATGACTTAAACTCGCCACAAGGTGAATATTGCACATATTGTGGGTGCAGATAACCTGAGATTGGCCTAAAGGAAAGAGGAATTCAATAAATGAATGTTCTACCTCTCCAGAGGCCTCTGAGCTGTACAATAAAACGTCTGACAAGACAGAAGTTAGCTCCTGTTTATTTTGTCCATGGGGTTATACTTAGTTTTATGTCTTCCAGTAACACTGTGGGAGAGTTACCCAACACTGAAGACTAGCTAGTATAGTACAGGGTCTGTTTCTGACTGTGTTTTTCTGTTCTGCTTACTGGAATCTCTTTTCGAGGAGTCGGTCAAGGGACTAGCATCGCTTAGCCCTGTGCCCACTTCTAACCCCCCCACCACCACCATTACTGTTAGGCCTTAAATGGACTCTGGATTTTCTTCAGCTGGCCTGCTCGTAAACGGTCTGAGCAGAAAGTTGTAGTGTTTGTGGGTGTTGTTGTGGGAATAGGTTGTGCTGGGACAGTGGGTGGAAGGAAACGGCCTGTTTAGGGCTCAGGAACATAGGGGCAGCTGGATTTCAATACGTTACTGAGAGGGAGAGGGGGAATATCTAAGAAATCTCTCAGAAATATCTTCTCTCCACATTTCCTAGGCATTATCTCATGACACAGGGAATCATTGCACACACACACACACACACACACACACACACACACACACACACACACACACACACACACACACACACACACACACACACACACACACACACACACACACACACACACACACACACACACACACACACACACACACACATTCTCATCCCTTATCTCTGTATTTGGAGGGGTTAAAAGGCCATTACAACCCCCCTAGCCCCGCCCGCTCCCCCCACCCCCTCACCGCAGCCATTGGTGACCCCTAGTCAGTCCCCTGGTGAGAGGCTTCAAATGTTCTCTGTGGCGAGGGCTAATTGAGTGCAGTTGAGATAAGAGTGGTAACTGGCATTCTCCCAGGCAGACCTGAGCTCTGGGCTAATCTGTTGGCATGGAGGATAACGGGGATATGGAGGATAAGGAGGCCCAGGCAACACCAGGGGAACATGGGGTCATTTGTCAGCCCTCTCCCTGGCCTGTGGAAGGAATGTCAGAACCTCGTCAGCTAGAGATCAGCACAACAGGGAGGGGACAGGACTTTGTGTGTGTGTGTGTGTGTGTGTGTGTGTGTGTGTGTGTGTGTGTGTGTGTGTGTGTGTGTGTGTGTGTGTGTGTGTGTGTGTGTGTGTGTGTGTGTGTGTGTGTGTGTGTGTGTGTGTGTGTGTGTGTGTGTGTGTGTGTGCATCATTAACAGTAGTCATGAACACATAAACAGACTAGAGGGTGGCATGAGCCCCTCTACTGGCTGTAGGCTGCTGTCATAGCTATGTGTGATTGACTCAAACCACCAATATCTCTATATGTACTACTTCAGAACTCTTGAAACGTTATTGAGTGTGTGTGTGTGAATGTGGCCTACCTACTGTGTAGTGGGTGTAATAGAGACAGTAGCTACAGCTCTAGTCCCACTGAGTCAATGACTTTCGCTCCAAGGGAGTTCTTCATTTCTTCCTACTATTTGAGGCCTCCCTTCCTCCCTGCCTCTCTCCCTGCCTCCCTCCCTCCCTCCCTGCCTCCCTCCCTGCCTCTCTCCCTGCCTCTCTCCCTCCCTGCCTCCCTCCCTGCCTCCCTCCCTGCCTCTCTCCCTGCCTCCCTCCCTGCCTCCCTCCCTGCCTCTCTCCCTGCCTCCCTCCCTGCCTCCCTCCCTGCTTCCCTACCTCCCTGTGTGTTTTGCTGTGTTGTCAGTCAGTGTGTTGTTGTTGAGTGGTGCAGTGTGCTGTGGTCTGAGGGAGCTGTCACTACCAGTTGCTCTCTCTATCAGCTGTCATCACTCCTGGAACCTCTGAACTTCCCATTGAGAGGCACTTCTATTACAGCTAGATATACTGTATCTATTCAAATGTTCTGTACCGTTGCCACCTAATGAATATGTCCCTGTGCTGTTCTGGGAGTGTGACATCACCTCTGATGCAGCTGTGTAATACATTATAATATGGTTGCTGTGATGTCATCTTTGCCTCAGATTCACTTCCTTGTTTTCTCAACTGGAAGACCTCTGTCCTAGTGAGGCTGAATGAAACGCAGATGACAACAAGATAATAGGACCAACTGGCCTTGCTGTTTCTGAGGGGAGGAAAAACAGGTAACTATGATAATGTCTGTGTACCAGTCTCAGCCACTGTTTCCTTTGAAGGCTTGGTGGTGTTGTTTCAGTATGAATCTCATGCAACATTATTTTGTATTCCACAAAAAAATTTAAAGTTTAACATCCAGCAGTTGGACTCGTCAAAGTCTCTTATATCTGTTTTCACAAGAATGCATCCATAACTAAACCTTCTAAAACCTTCAAGTACTACAGAAGAGGAGAAACACTGTATACTTTGAGTTTTAATATGTACAGGGATTTTATATTTGATCAAGGCGTGTTCAGAGTTCCTTATGATATGTGAATTAGAGGCGCGTTCATGATTCCTCGGTCTGTGCTATGTGAGATTAGGGGTTGGGTTTAATGAACCCCGGGGGCCTGAGCTGGCCCTCTAATGGCCCAGTTTTATCATCCTACGACTTCCTGTAGTCTCCTCTCCTGGGAAAGCACAACGCTAGCCGGACAGAGCTCTGAGCTCTACTGGAGCTGGAATCCTCTGATAAAAGGCCTGGCCGGGGTTCACCCATTGCTGGGAACAGAGAGAGAGAGAGAGGGTGGGGGCGAGGGAGAGAGAGAGAAAGAAAGAAAGCTAGAGAGAGAGAGGGAGAGAAAGAGTGAATGAGAGGGAGGAATCACTACTCCTCCAGCTAACGCTCACACCACACTCTTAGAAAAAAGGGTTCCAAAAGGGCTCTTCAGCTGTCCCCATAGGAGAAGCCTTTTTTGTTACAGGGAGAACCCATTTCCGTTCCACATAGAACCCTTCCGGGTTCCATGTAGAACCCTCTGTGGAAAGGGTCCTACATAGAACCCAAAAGGGTTCTACCTGGAACCAAAAAGGATTCTTCAAAGGGTTATCCTATGGGGACAGCTGAATATCCATTTTAGGTTCTAGATATAACCTTTTTTCCTAAGAGTGTTCCTAACAGACATTATATAATGTGGACATCACATGATCTGTGACATGATTACCAGCATGAGACGGACTATAGGGAGGAGGTCAGAGAACTGGCAGTGTGGTACCAGGACAACAACCTCTCCCTCAACGTGAGAAAGACTAAGGAGCTGATTGTGGACTACAGGAAAAGGCAGGCAAACAGGCCCCCATTAACATCGACGGGGCTGTAGTGGAGCGGGTCGAGAGTTTCAAGTTCCTTGGTGTCCACATCACCAACGAACTATCATGGTCCAAACATACCAAGACAGTTGTGAAGAGAGCACGACAAAACCTTTTCCCACCATTGCTCCTGTCACGTCCTGGCCAGTATAAGGTTAATTGGTATTGTAGTTTGGCCAGGACGTGGCAGAGGGTATTTGTTTTATGTGGTTCGGGGTGGTGTTTTGGAAAATAGGGTGTTTGATTTAGTGTTTCCGGGTTTTTGGTTTATGGTCTGTGTGTATGTATTTCTATGTGTTATCTAGTTAGTTGTATGTCTATGTTTGGTTAATTGGGGTGGATTTCCAATTGAAGGCAGCTGTGTGGTGTTGCCTTTGATTGGAAGTCCTATATTAGTTGGGTGTGTTTGTTTGTCTAATTGTGGGAGATTGTCTTTGGATTTGCTGTGTTGCCTTCAAGGATGTCATTTTGTCGTTCGTTCTCTGTTGTTATTTTTGTGTTCATTTTGGATGGAATAAATGTTCAAAATGAACAACCGCATGCCTGCTGTGTTTTGGTCCATTTCTACCGACGACAACCGTGACAGAATCTCCCACCAACAAAGGACCAAGCAGCGGAAGAAGGCTGGCGAGGTAAGGGAGACCGGGAGGCACCCCCAATAATTTTTTAGGGGGGGGCACAAGGGGAGTTTTGCGGGGCAAGAATGGAGCCCCAGGCCAGCTCCCCGCACTAGCATGGAGGTGCGTGTTCGCAATCTGGTACGCCCAGTACCAGCACCACGCACCAGGAGTCTAGTGTGTCAACCCAGCCTCGCCAGTCAACAGTTGTCATCAGAGCTGCCCGCCAGTCAACAGTCGTCATCAGAGCTGCCCGCCAGTCAACAGTTGTCAGTGCTGCCCGCCAGTCAACAGTCGTCAGAGCTGCCCGCCAGTCAACAGTCGTCAGAGCTGCCCGCCAGTCAACAGTCGTCAGATCTGCCCGCCAGTCAACAGTCGTCAGATCTGCCCGCCAGTCAACAGTCGTCAGATCTGCCCGCCAGTCAACAGTCGTCAGTGCTGCCCGCCAGTCAACCGTCGTCAGAGCTGCCCGCCAGTCAACAGTCGTCAGAGCTGCCCGCCAGTCAACAGTCGTCAGAGCTGCCCGCCAGTCAACAGTCGTCAGAGCTGCCCGCCAGTCAACAGTCGTCAGAGCTGCCCGCCAGTCAACAGTCGTCAGAGCTGCCCGCCAGTCAACAGTCGTCAGAGCTGCCCGCCAGTCAACAGTCGCCAGAGAGGTCAGACTGCGCTGAACTGCCGGAGTGGCCAGACTGCGCTGAACTGCCGGAGTGGCCAGACTGCCCTGAACTGCCGGAGTGGCCAGACTGCCCTGAACTGCCGGAGTGGCCAGACTGCCCTGAACTGCCGGAGTGGCCAGACTGCCCTGAACTGCCCCGAGTGGCCAGACTGCCCTGAACTGCCAGAGTGGCCAGACTGCCCTGAACTGCCGGAGTGGCCAGACTGCCCTGAACTGCCGGAGTGGCCAGACTGCCCTGAACTGCCGGAGTGGCCAGACTGCCCTGAACTGCCCCGAGTGGCCAGACTGCCCTGAACTGCCGGAGTGGCCAGACTGCCCTGAACTGCCGGAGTGGCCAGACTGCCCTGAACTGCCGGAGTGGCCAGACTGCCCTGAACTGCCGGAGTGGCCAGACTGCCCTGAACTGCCGGAGTGGCCAGACTGCCCTGAACTGCCCCGAGTGGCCAGACTGCCCTGAACTGCCCCGAGTGGCCAGACTGCCCTGAACTGCCCCGAGGGGCCAGACTGCCCTGAACTGCCCCGAGTGGCCAGACTGCCCTGAACTGCCCCGAGTGGCCAGACTGCCCTGAACTGCCCCGAGTGGCCAGACTGCCCTGAACTGCCCCGAGTGGCCAGACTGCCCTGAACTGCCCCGAGTGGCCAGACTGCCCAGACTGTCCCGAGTGGCCAGACTGCCCAGACTGTCCCGAGTGGCCAGACTGCCCAGACTGTCCCGAGTGGCCAGACTGCCCAGACTGTCCCGAGTTGCCAGACTGCCCCGACTGCCCCCCGGCGATGCCAGAGTGGCCCGACAGCCTGGAACGGCCGGAACCAGAGCCACCTCCAGATATAGGTGGGTTGGGGAGGGGGGGTGTAGCACAGTGCCGTCGTTGACGGCAGCCACCCTCCCTTCCCTCCCTTTAGTAGAGGGGAATTTTGGTTTTGTTGTTTGGGGTTATTTTGTTAAGGTGCTTCCGGGGTTAGCACCTTTAAGGGGGGGGTACTGTCACGTCCTGGCCAGTATAAGGTTAATTGGTATTGTAGTTTGGCCAGGACGTGGCAGAGGGTATTTGTTTTATGTGGTTCGGGGTGGTGTTTTGGAAAATAGGGTGTTTGATTTAGTGTTTCCCGGTTTTTGGTTTATGGTCTGTGTGTATGTATTTCTATGTGTTATCTAGTTAGTGTATGTCTATGTTTGGTTAATTGGGGTGGACTTCCAATTGAAGGCAGCTGTGTGGTGTTGCCTTTGATTGGAAGTCCTATATTAGTTGGGTGTGTTTGTTTGTCTAATTGTGGGAGATTGTCTTTGGATTTGCTGTGTTGCCTTCAAGGCTGTCATTTTGTCGTTCGTTCTCTGTTGTTATTTTTGTGTTCATTTTGGATGGAATAAATGTTCAAAATGAACAACCGCATGCCTGCTGCGTTTTGGTCCATTTCTACCGACGACAACCGTGACAGCTCCCTAATGAAGAGACTGAAAAGATTTGGCATGGGTCCCCAGATCCTCAAAAGGTTCTACAGCATGGCAACTGCTCGGCATCTGACCGTTAGGCGCTACAGATGGTAGTGCGAACGGCCCAGAACATCACTGGGGCCAAGCTTCCTGCCATCCAGGACCTATATAATAGGCGGTGTCAGAGGAAAGCCAATAAAATTGTCAGAGACTCCAGTCACCCAAGTTGTAGACTGTTTTCTCTGCTACCGCACGGCAAGCAGTACCGGAGCGCTAAGTCTAGGACCAAGAGGCTCCTCTACAGCTTCTACCCCCAAGCCATAAGACTGCTGAACAATTCATAAAATCGCCACCGGATAATTTACATTACTTTTGTACACTGCTGCTACTCGCTGTTTATTATCTATGCATAGTCACTTCACCCCCACCTACATGTACAGATTACCTGAATTAACCTGTACCCCCGCACACTGACTCGGTACAGGGCCCCCCTGTATATAACCTCATTATTGTTATTCTTATTGTGTTACTTTTTATTATTGCTTTTTATTTTAGTCTACTTGGTAAATATTTTCTTAACTCTTCTTGAACTCCACTGTTGGTTAAGAGCTTGTCAGTAAGCATTTCATGGTAAAGTCCACACTTGTTGTATTCGGCGTATGTGACAAATAAAGTGTGTTTTGATTTGATTTGATCTGGAGGTCAGGATGACCAATGACCGTCCTATGAGAATATCTCAGGAGTCTTTCAGGGAACTGTGTCACTGGGAGACTTCCAGGGAGTTGAAAGAGAGGGAAAGACAGACCAAATAATCAAGGCAGTATGAAGGGAAGCAGGAGGTCTATTTTAGTGTTTTTGGCCTCAGATGAGAGTAGGGTGTCTGTCAGAAGATAGGCATGCTGGACGCTACTGAGCTCCGGACAGCAGAGACCCTGAGATGACCAGGAAGAACAACCCGGAAAAAAACT